>NC_070599.1:26278582-26283582 GCF_027409825.1 Scomber japonicus | reverse complement strand
TCCTCCTCCTCCTCTTCCTCTCCTCTTCCTCTCCTCCTCCCCCTCTTCCTCTTTTTTTCCCTCCTCCTCTTCCTCTCCTCCTTCCCCTCTTCTTCTTCTCTCCTCCTTCGTTGTGTTTTCTTTCTCTTCCCTCCTTTTTTTTAAAGGTCGTTTTTCAATGTGAAGAATTGTCAGTGTCAGAAAGTCCAAACACACACACTCACACAACACACACATTAAACACACACACACTCAAACACACAACACACACACACACTCAAACACACACATTAAACACACACACACTCAAACACACACATTAAACACACACACACACACACTCAAACACACACAATAAACACACACACACTCTCACATACAATAAACACACACACATACACACACACAATAAACACACACACACATACACACACACATACACACACACAATAAACACACACACACATACACACACACACACATAATAAACACACTCACACTCACAAACTCACAAACACACACACACACTCACAAACACACACAATAAACACACACACACTCTCACATATACACACAATAAACACTCACTCACACACACACACACTCAAACACACACTCACTCACATACACACATACAATAAACACTCACAAACACACAATAAACACACACACAAACACACAGATATGCAAACATTCTCACACACACACACGCATACCTGTTTTTACTACCTCGTGGGGACCCCTGACTGGGTGATGTCCTGTGGGGTCCAGCCTTTCTAAGGGGTCTCGGGTTAGGGTTTAACTCTCCTAACTCCTAAATTCATCATAATTCTGTCTGAACAAAAAAATGAAACCCTGACCCAGGGGGCTAACCGCTAAGCTAATATGCTAACACGCGAACACGACGCTAACATGCTAATATACACATTTACACACTTTGTCAGGAAAAGGTCCCCACACTGCAGTACCGTGTGTGACCTCTGGGGTTCACACACACTGTCAGGAAAACCAACCTTGTGGGGACCAGGAGGCTGTTTGCTATTGATTCCAATGCTCGTTCCCATGGAAACCAGGAGTCGGTCCCCACAGGGTTGGTAATGTGTCAGGTTTCGGTCCCCATCAGGATAGAAAAACACACACACACACACTCTCTCACAAACACACACACCTGAACATAATTTAAAGCTGAAATATGAGAAAGTAAAAGCTTCAGAAGACTTGACACGTAAACTCTTATTTTGAAAAGCACAATAAATCATTTATTCTGTAAATCAATCGAAACATTTTTTTATTAATTTTCATCACAGAAAAAAAACAAAAAAATCAGAAAATCATTTTAGGAGGAATTTTAATTTAATTTAATTTAGTTTTAATTTTCTAATCAAACTCTTCATTCTGGTTTTATTTGTCAGATATTTAATATTTAAATGTTTAATAAATAAAAGTCACATTCATTAAAGTGTTCCTGATTCCAGACGTGACTTCAGTCTTTGGACCGTTTATAATAAATAACTTTTATTTTATTATTAATTAATAGTTTTATTAATTTTTGGGATTTTTTTTTAAGGATTAATTTGTGATTTTAATGTGAAATTAAAAAACAGGGAAGAATATTAAAACCTGGATGTTAAATAATTCACTTTAATGTCACTTTTTAAATCTTAAAGTAATAAATAATAAATAAAAAATAAGGCAGATTTTTTTTTCCAAATTTCATCAAAATGAAAAAATAAAGTTTATAAAAATGTTTTTTATGATTTTCTGAAACAAATTTAAGTTTAACTTTAAATGTGAGAGAAAAAACTTCACATATAAAATACACGAAAAACACATTTTAAACTTTTTAAAGTCCAAAAAAAAGAGTCTGAACTGACATGAAGAACGAGAACTTTCAAAATAAAAGTAAAATAAATTTAAAAAAACAGAGACAAATATTAAATGTGTCACTTTTTAAATCTTAAAATAATAAAATAAATATAAACAGGGTGGATTTTTTTCCCAAATGTTATCGTAAAAAATTTCAAAATTTCAAAATTTCAAAATAAACTACCTCAAGTTTTACATGTTATCAGTCTAACTTTAAATGTGAGATAAAAAACTTCACATATAAAATACACAAACTTTTTAAAGTCCAAAAAAAAAGAGTCTGAACTGACGTGAAGAACGAGAACTTTCAAAATAAAAGTAAAATAAATTAAAAAAACAGGGACGAATATTAAATGTGTCACTTTTTAAGTCTTAAAATAATAAAACTGTGATTTTTTTTCCAAATTTTATCGTAAAATAAAAAAAATTCAAAATAAAATACCTCAAGTTTTACATGTTATCAGTTTAACTTTAAATGTGAGATAAAAAATATAAATATAAAGAGTATAAATATACAAAAAACACATTTTTAATTTTTTTTAAAGCTTCAAAATGACATGACCTTTCAAAATAAAAGTAAACAAAACATAGACATAAGGGAAAAAAAGTAAAATAAATTAAAACAGGGATAAGTATTAAAACATGGATGTAAATTAATTAACTTTTAAGTCACTTTTTAAGTCTTTTAAAGTAATAAAAATATAAAACAGACCCTTTTTTCTTCCAAATTTCAAAATAAAATGAAACTTTTAGAACAAGTTTTTATATTTTCTGAACCAAACAGGTTTTAAACGTCTCAGTTTAAATGTGAGATAAAAAACTTAAAACATAAAACACATTTTAAATCTTTTTAAAGTCCAAAAAAAAAAAAAAAAGGAGTCTGAACTGACAGGAACTAGTGAGAACTTTCAAAATAAAACACCTCAAAATGACAGATCAGCAACTTTTTACACTTTTTTTAACACCGACTCTTCTTTTCTCCTCTTTTCTTCTTCTGATAAAGAAATAAAGGACGTCAGGCTGGTAACAGGAAGTGTTTTTACTCCTCCTGCGCCTCCTTTTCTCTCCGTCTCCACGGTAACGAAGGAGGCGCGCCGTTTCTCTCCGTCAGTAGAAAGGCGACTGCGAGCTGATGTAGAGACGCTGCGTTTGGGAGGTGGGAGGACTCAGAGAGGAGAGGGAGGAGAGCTGGGAGAGAGGGAAGGGGGAGGGAGGAGGAGGAGGAGGGGGAGTCGGTGGAGGAGGAGGAGGAGGAGGAAGGCAGGAGGTGAAAGCTCTGCCGCTGCAGGTCAGAAGGCCGGGGCTGGACGCTGACGGAGGATGGAGGGAGAGAGGAGGAGAAGGACTGCTGGAGGAGTCACAGGGAGCGCCACTCAGGAAGGAGGAGTCTGGAGGAGGAGGAGAGGGGGAGGAGGAGAGGAGGAGAAGAGAGAGAGAAGGAGGAAAGAGAGAGGAGAGAGAGATAGAGAGGAGGAGAAAGAGGAGAGAGAGAGAAAGGAGGAGAGGAAGAGAGAGAGAGAGAGTGGAGGAGAGGAGAAAAGAGAGAGGAGGAGAGAGAGAAAGGAGGAGAGAGAGGAGGAGAGAGAGAGGAAGAGGAGAGAGAGAGAGGAGGAGGAGGAGAGAAAGAGAGAGGAGGAGGAGAGAGAGAGGAGGATGAGAAGGAGAAGAGAGAGAGGAGGAGGGGGAGGAGAGGAAGAGGAGAGGGAGAGGAGAGGGGAGGAGGAAAAGAAGAGGAGAGGGAGAGGAGAAGGGAAGGAGGAGAGGAGAGAGAGGAGGAGGAGGAGAGGCGAGAGAGGAGAGAGGAGAGAGAGAGGAGAGGAGAAGTGGAGAGAGAGGAGGAGAGAGGAAGAGGAGGAGGAGAGAGAGAGGAAATAAAATCAGACCAAATTAAGAGAATAAAACTCAGGAAACTGTATCCAGTGATTTACAGATTGTCTCTTTCACAATAAAAGTCATGTGACCAAATACCCAACACAGCTTCACTTTGATTGGCTGAACTTATCATGCTTTTATTTTGAAGGTCTAACAAGAAAGTTCTTCTATATAAGTTCTGCTTCTGCTTTTTAAAAACCTTTCAGCTTTCTTTTCAGACATTTTAAAAACTTTACCTTTGACTGAGGACATTTTTCACTACTTTTATTTTGTAGACTGAATATAAAATCAATAAAATGACGTAATAGTGTAAAAATATTCAGATATATGACGTATTTTATTTTTATATTCTATATGTTCAGCTTCTCTCTGCTGGAGGAGTTTTAACCCTCCTGTTGTCCTCGAGTCAAGGAAGGAAGGAAGGAAGGAAGGAAGGGAGGGGAGAAAGGAGGAAGGAAGGAAAGGAGGGAGGGAGGGAGGAAGGAAGGAAGGGAAGAAAGGAGGAAGGAAGGAAGGAGGGAGGGAGAAAGGAAAAGAGGAAGGGAGGAAGGAAGGTAGGAAGGAAGGAAGGAAGGGAAGAAAGGAGGAAGGAAGGAAAGGAGGGAGGGAGGGAAGAAATAAGGAGGTAGGGAGGGAGAAAGGAAAAGAGGACAGAAAAAGATGGAAGAGAGGAAGGAAAGGAAGGAAGGAAGAAAGGGGGATGGAGGAAAGAAGGACAGAAAAAGATGGAAGGGAGGAAGAAGGAGGGAGGAAAGAGAGAAGGAGGGAAGGAGGGTTAATCTCATTCTGAACACATCCTCCTCTAGAAAGGTGTTTCCTTGTTTCCTGCAGCCAGACTCTGTGTGTGTGTGTGTGTGTGTGTGTGTGTGTGTGTGTGTGAGTGTGTGTGTCTCTGTGTGTGTGTGTGTGTGTGAGCGTGTGTGTGTGTGTGTGTGTGTGTGTGTGTGTGTGTGTGTGAGTGTGTGTGTCTCTGTGTGTGTGTGTGTGTGTGAGCGTGTGTGTGTGTGTGTGTGTGTGTGTGTGTGTGTGTTAGGCTTGGCGGAGAGGGGAACGCGGCGCTGTGATTGGCTCAGAGGAAGCTCCAGATGGCAGCACATCAGAGTCCGACTGCTTTTCTAACATTGTCAAACGTCCTGAACCCCCCCCTAAAACCCCCCCAGCCCCCCCAGAACCCCCCTAAAGCCCCCCCTCTGATCGCTGCTCATATCATCCAGAGTCTCTGAGAAGTTTCTTTCCTCTCTCTCTTTCCTTCATTCCTTCCCTCCTTCTTTCTGTCCTTCTTT
>NC_070599.1:26258582-26273582 GCF_027409825.1 Scomber japonicus | reverse complement strand
TCCTTTCTTCTTTCCTCCCTCCCTTCCTTTCTCCCTCCTTCTTTCCTCCCTCCCTCCCTCCTACCTTCCTTATTTCCTGTCCTTCCTCCCTTCCTTCTCTCCTTCCTCTCTCTTCCCTCCCTTCCTTCTTTCCTCCCTGCATCCCCTTTACTTCCTTCCTTCCTTCTTTCCTCTGTCCTTCCTCCCTCCCTCCTACCTTCCTTCTTTCCTCTGTCCTTCCTTCTTTCCTCCCTCCTTTCCTTTCTTCTTTCCTCCCTCCCTCCTACCTTCCTTCTTTCCTCTGTCCTTCCTCCCCCCTCCTACCTTCCTTCTTTCCTTCTCTCCTTCCTTCCTCCCTCCCCCCTCTTCCCCACTTCCTTCTTCCCTCCCTCCTTTCTATCTTCCTTATTTCCTCTGTCCTTCCTCCCTCCCTCCTACCTTCCTTCTTTACTCTGTCCTTCCTCCTTCCCTCCTACCTTCCTTCTTTCTTCGGTCCTTCCTCCCTCCTACCTTCCTTCTTTCCTCTGTCCTTCCTCCCTCCCTCCCTCCTACCTTCCTTCTTTCCTCTGTCCTTCCTTCACCCCTTCCTTCTTTCCTCCCTCCCTCCTACCTTCCTTCTTTCCTCTGTCCTTCCTCCCCCCTCCTACCTTCCTTCTTTCCTCCCTCCCTCCTAACTTCCTTCCTTTCCTTCCTTATTTCCTCTGTCCTTCCTCCCTCCCGCCTACCTTCCTTCTTTCTTCTTTCCTCTTTCCTTCCTCCCTTCCTTCCTTCTTTCTTCGGTCCTTCCTCCCTCCCTCCTACCTTCCTTCACCCCTTCCTTCTTTCCTCCCCCTTACCTTATTTCCTCCCTCTTTTCCTTTCTTCTTTCCTCCCTCCCTCCTAACTTCCTTCCTTCCTTTCCTTCCTTCTTTCCTCGGTCCTTCCTCCCTCCCTCCCTCCCTTCCTTCTTTCATCTGTCCTTCCTCCCTCCCTCCAACCTTCCTTCTTTCCTCTGTCCTTCCTCCCTCCCTCCTCCCTTCCTTCTTTCCTCTGTCCTTCCTCCCTCCCTCCTTTCCTTTCTTCTTTCCTCCCTCCCTCCTCCCTTCCATCCTCTTTTCCTTTCTCCCTCCTACCTTCCTTAGTCCTTCCTCCCTTCCTTCTCTCCTTCCTCTCTCATCCCTCCCTTCCTTCTTTCCTCCCTCCATCCCCTTTACTTCCTTCTCTCCTTCCGTCATTCTTCCTCCCTCCCTCATACCTTCCTCCTTTCCTCTGTCCTTCCTCCCTTCCTCCTTTCCTTCTCTTTTCCTCCCTTGACTCGAGGACAACAGGAGGGTTAAATAGAATAAAACCCTCTGAGGTCTCCTGACACATGAATCTCCATCTCATTACTCTTCCTCTTTGACCTCCTCGACCTCTCGTTCATTAGCCGCCCGTCCGTTGCCCAGGAGACCAACACATGTACAACATTATGTCATCGGTGTGGAGACCTTGTAGAGGAGCAGCAGCTTCCCTCCCTCCCTCCCTCCTACCTTCCTTATTTCCTCTGTCCTTCATTCCTTCCTCCTTCTCTTTCTTTCCTTCTTCTCTCTTTCCTCCCTCCCGCCTACCTTCCTTATTTCCTCTGTCCTTCCTCCCTTCCTTCATTCCTCCCTCCTTCTCTTTCTGTCCTTCCTCTCTCTTCCCTCCCTCCATCCCCTTTTCTTCCTTCCTTCATTCTTCCTCCCTCCCTCCTACCTTCCTTATTTCCTCTGTCCTTCATTCCTCCCTCCTTCTCTTTCTTTCCTTCTTCTCTCTTCCCTCTCTCCTTCTTTCCTCCCTCCCTCCTACCTTCCTTCTTTCCTCTGTCCTTCCTCCCTCCTACTTTTCCTCTGTCCTTCCTCCCTCCCTCATACCTTCCTTCTTTCCTCCTTCCATCCCCTTTTCTTCCCTCCTAATCTCCTTCCTTCATTCTTCCACCCTCCCTCCTTCTTTCCTCCCCTCTACTTCACCCCTTCCTTCTTTCCTCCCTCCCTCCCTCCTACCTTCCTTCTTCCCTCTGTCCTTCCTCCCTCCCTCCTACCTTCCTTCTTTCCTCTGTCCTTCCTCCCTCCCTCCTACCTTCCTTCTTTCCTTGGTCCTTCCTCCCTCCCTCCCACCTTCCTTATTTCCTCTGTCCTCCCTCCCTTCCTTCATTCCTTCCTTCTCTCCTTCCTCTCTCTCCCCTCCCTTCCTTCTTTCCTCCCTCCATCCCCTTTTCTTCCTTCCTTCCTCCCTCCTTCTCTTTCTTTCCTTCTTCTCTCTTTCCCCCTTCCCTCCTACTTTCCTTCTTTCCTTCTTTCCTCCCTCCCTCCCTCCTACCTTCCTTCTTCCCTCTGTCCTTCCTCATTTCCTTCCCTTTTCCTCCCTTAACTCGAGGACAACAGGAGGGTTGCCCAGGAGACCAACACATGTACAACATTATTACTATCGGTGTGGAGACCTTGTAGAGGAGCAGCAGCTTCCCGTCGGGTCCAGGTGTGGAGTACAGGTGGTACTCCGGCGGGGACCAGTAGTTCTTGCGGCAGTAGAAGTCGAGCAGGCTGACGGCCGAGCAGATCTGACTCTGCTTCAGGGACAGCAGGCTGGTGGGGGAGAGGGGCGTGCCGGGAAACAGCGGGTACATGCACCGGTCGGGGTCGTCTGATGATACAGAAGGGACAGAGTTAGAGCTCGTTGGACCTGAACTGGTGAGAAATGCTTTGGATTCAATAAAAACCAGGACTGGACTGTCAGAACCATAGACTGTATAAAAGAAATGGACTTAACATCCGTGACGTCACCCATTGGTTTGTGGACTGCTGCTCGGAAGCCAATAGTTTCTAATCTAGGCAGCGCCATCTTGAAAATTTCAGGTGCATGCTGGGAAAAATAAAAACACTGATTCTACTTATATGGGCATGAGGCGGAGCCATGGGCGGAGCGGGGAGGTTGCTATGGTTGCGAGAGCTGGATCTGGAGGACATTGGTCAATCAACCTGTCAATCAGGACGTAGCCACGCCCTAATGCATACCCTGCTTTATCGTCACATATAAAATCAGGGAGGCCAAAATGTCCCAAATGAACATCATACTGCATTGAAGAAGGCTTTAAACTAGCGATTGAGACCATAAACACATTTTGAAAACGTTTACTGAGGTTAAAAATCAAGTGAGAAGTTGGTGAATTCTCCATTGACTTGTATAGAGACGGTCGCCCCCTGGTGGCCTTTTGATAGAATGCAGCTCTAAGTTACTTCTCCATTGACTTGTATAGAGACGGTCGCCCCCTGGTGGCCTTTTGATAGAATGCAGCTCTAAGTTACTTCCTGGTTGGCTTCATTTCAGAGGATCGAAGCTCCCCGCCTGGTCTTGACATGATACATATGTGTACCGAGTTTCATTTGTCTATGTCAATCTAGGACTTTCTAGGGGGAGCTATTGAGCCATTTTGGCGAAATAAATCGATACCAAGTAGCATCGAAACGTCTCCCACCAATAGATACCTGAAAACGATCCTTTTTGCACCCAGAATTAGAAAATATGACTATTTTTACGGACTTACTCACAGCCAATCAACAGCAAGTGCGGTATTTTTTTAAACGATAACCAGCAATATCCTTTATTTGCTGTATGAAGCGTTAAGGTTTGACTTCTACAGGCTGATTTATACTTCTGTGTCGGAGCGACGCTATCGTTGTCCTTTCGAAGTTCTGTGTGTCGAGGGAACGTGTTGCTTGGGGGTGTGACTGTGTGTGTGTGTGTGTGTGTGGTTTCAGAGGAGTCTCTATCTGTATCCTTGTTTATCTCCCGGTCACAGTAGCATGTAGCATTGCGCTATGTGTGCTAATAACAGAAAGCACATACCTTTTATTCATTATTAATAAATATAGCAACTGCCGGAGGAACTGACGCTTTGACCGAACCAATCACAGCTCTTGTGGTCCGCGTTGCCGTGACGCGTAGTTAGGATTTTTTGGAGGTGCACGTCAGGCTATGGCGTAGGGGTCTGCATCGTCGGTACGCCGTCGTTCTGATGCAGAAGTATAAATCAGCCTTATCTTCCTTCCAATCTGGTCATAGTGAGTCTTTTACAATAAAACAGCTTGACTCACCCAGTTTAACCTGCATGAGTTTGTGAAGAAGAAATAAAGAAATAAAAGCGAAGGAATGAATCATCATCTATCTGCTGCTGCTGCTGCTGCTGCTGTCACAAGTGATGAGCAGCTCAAACAGAGGAGACGAGTCTGATGTGAAATGTTAACTTGCAGACAGGAGAAATATCCCACTGACATAAATGTGCAGTTTAATGGAAGTATTTCACACGTTAAGAGATAAAAGACTCTCTCCTCGTCAGATTAATGATATCTCAGAGAAAACTTCCCCCCAACAAGACGACCAGCGTGGAAATGGAAGTCTCAAAGCTGCGGGAGGAGTTACGGAAAAGAATAAGAAAAATATGAAAAGAATAATAAGTATGGAGAAGATTAATAGATGCCTCGGGGCTCCTTTCCTTCCTCCCTCCTTCCCTTCCTTCCTTCTTTCCTTCCTCCCTCCTTCCCTTCCTTCCTTCCTTCCTTCTTCCTTCCTTCCTTCCCCCCTCCTTCCCTTCCTTCCTTCCTTCCTTCCTTTCTTTCCTTCTTCCTTCCTCCGTCCTTTCCTTACTCCCTCCTTTCCTTTCCTTCCTCCCTTCCTTCTTTCCTTTCCTCCTTTCCTTCCTTCCTCCCTCCTTTCCTTCCTTCCATCTGTCCTTCCTCCCTCCCTCCTTCTCTCTTTCCTTTCCTCCCTTTCTTCCTCCCTCCTTTTCTTCCTTCCTTCCTTCCTCCCTCTCTCTTCTCGTCAGATTAATGATATCTCAGAGAAAACTTCCCCCCCGACAAGACGACCAATGTGGAAATGTCTCTTTTTAAAAAGTCTTTTTGTTGAGGTCTTTTTTTTTTTTTAAATAATCACAGCTGTTACATTCGGGGGCCTGATTGAGCGGATTTGGCCGGCTCGTCGCCACAGCTGCCTCCACAATTTCCCTCTGATATGTTCGGGGGGGGGGGGGGGGGTTTGTCGACATCTACATTTACATTAAGTGACATTTGAGTCTGGGGGACTTGGAGCAAACTGGATTATAAAAAAGGCATCCAGGACAGGACGACTTCCTCTAGAGGTGTTTTCGGGGCACGAGGAGAACCGAGGGGCAAACCCAGAACACACTGGAGGGATTATATATCTGTCTTGGACTAGGAACACCTTGGGATCCCCCAGGAGGAGCTGGAGGGGTCACACTAGGAACACCTTGGGACCCCCCAGGAGGAGCTGGAGGGGCCACACTGGGAACACCTTGGGATCCCCCAGGAGGAGCTGGAGGGGCCACACTGGGAACACCTTGGGACCCCCCGGGAGGAGCTGGAGGGGCCACACTGGGAACACCTTGGGACCCCCCAGGAGGAGCTGGAGGGGCCACACTGGTGTTTCTTTACTCAGTCAAAAGCCAATACTTCTCTCTTTCTTTCCTTCCTCCCTTCCTCTTTTCCTTCCTTTCTCCCTCCCTCCTTTCCTTCCTTCTTCCTTCCTCCCTCCTTTCCTTCCTTCCTTCTTTCCTTTCCTCCTTTTCTTCCTTTCTTCCGCCCTCCTTTCCTTCCTTCTTTTCTTCCTTCCGTCTGTCCTCCCTCCCTCCTTTCCTTCCTTCTTCCTTCCTCCCTCCTTTCCTTCCTTCCTTCCTTCCTTCCTTCTTTCCTCCTTCCTTCCTTCTTTCCTCCGTACTTCCTCCTTTCCTTCCTTCCTTCCTTCTTTCCTATCTTCCTCTATCCTCCATTTCTTCCTTCCTTCTGTCCTTCTTTCCTTCCTTCCTTCCTCCCTCCCTCCTTCTCTCTTTCCTCCCTTCCTTCTTTCCTTCCTCCCTCCCCCTTTCTTCCTTCCTTCTGTCCTTCTTTCCTTCCCTCCTTTCCTTTGCTCCCTTTCTTCCTCCCTCCTTTTCTTCCTTCCTTCCTTCCTTCCGTCTGTCCTTCCTCCCTCCCTCCTTCTCTCCCTCCCTCCTTCTCTTTCTTTCCTCCCCCCTACCTTCATCCCTTCCTCTTTTCCTTTCTCCCTCCCTCCTTTCCTTCCTTCCTCCCTTCCTTCTTTCCTTTCCTCCCTTTCTTCCTCCCTCCTTTCCTTCCTTCCTTCCTTCCTTCTTTCCTTCCTCCCTTCCTTCCTTGACTCGAGGATGTCTGGTGTTTCTTTATTCAGTCAAATGCCAACACGACCAAACGGCAAACTGGATAAGCGGCGGGTAAATGGATGGATGGAGTCATCTGTGGTGTCGAGAGCTGTCACACGGCGATGGATTATCTCTCCGAGTGTTTAATCTGGTGTCTTGATCTGAGGTCCATCACTCAACGTTTCACATAAAAAAATGAAGGAGCTCGACTCAACAGCTGAGCGAAGCTGTCGAGTGATTATAAACTTGTGACCTGCTGCAGTTTGGAGTGAACGAGGCCCTCTAGTGGTGAAACACACACAATGTCACAATCCCAACAAAACATTAATAAACAATATTAAAAAAAATGACTCTGACTTCACCTTCGTGTCGTCCTCCCGGGTCAAATTGACCCCGTCTGTTGACTTCAGCAAGTCAACAGACTGAACTTCAGCAGTCATGTGACTCTCGAGCTTGTAAATGTGCGAGCAGATAGAAAAAGAATAAACGTACGTCCACAAAAGTTTCAATTAAAGTTTCAACGTTTCAAAACTACTTTCCAGATCACCACTTAACCCTTTATAGGACACTCATTGAAAGGAAGGGAGGAAGGAAGGAAGGATGGAGGAAGGAAAGTAAGGAATGACGGAGGAAAGAAGGAAGGAGCGAAGGTAGGGGGGAGGAAAGAAAGAGAGAAGGAGGGAGGGAGGAAGGGAAGAAAGAAGGAAGGAAGGAAGAAGAAAGGGGGATGGAGGAAGGAAAGAAGGAAGGGAGGAGAGAAGGAGGGAGGGAGGAAGGACAGATGGAAGGAAGGAAAGGAAGGACGGAGGAAGGAAAGAAGGAAGGGAGGAGAGAAGGAGGGAGGGAGGAAGAACAGATGGAAGGAAGGAAAGGAAGGAAGGAAGGACGGAGGAAGGAAAAAAGGAAGGGAGGAGAGAAGGAGGGAGGGAGGAAGGACAGATGGAAGGAAGGAAAGGAAGGACGGAGGAAGGAAAGAAGGAAGGGAGGAGAGAAGGAGGGAGGGAGGAAGGGAAGGAAGGAAGGAAGGAAGGAATAAATATTTTGGGATATTTACAGAAGTTACCAAATATAATTATTTGCCCAATAAAGGGTTAAAAGGTTTCTAAGTTGGAAAACCAACTGAACATGGATGTATGATAAAAATGGGAAAGGGCGCCACCACTCAGCCAGTGGTCACTCGTGGTATTGCAGCTATTTTCCCCATAAATGTAAAACTGTTGACGGGACACTTTCAACTGCAATAAAAGCTCAATTATGACTCTTTCTGTTATGAATCTTTGATCCACGGAGGTTTTATATTTGTTAAACTTTCCTTTGAGCCGAGAAAATAGATTTTAAAGTCTGTTGGCCGAGCGGGAGAAACACTACTGAGCAGGAAGTGACACATTTGAAACAACTTAAAGCATTATGCATGACTTTAAAATTTAATCTTAAAAAATCTAAAAAAAGATTTAATCTTCGTGTCGTCCTCCCGGGTCAAATTGAACCCGTCTGTTTTGATTATTCCTTCCTTCCTTCCTTCCTTCCTTTCTTTCCTCCCTCCTTCTCTCTTTCTTTCCCTTCCTACCTATCTCCCTCCCTCTTTTCCTTTCTCCCTCCCTCCTTTCCTTCCTTCTTCCTTCCTCTCGCCTTTCCTTCCTCCCTCCCTACTTTCCTTCCTTCCTTCCTTCCGTCTGTCCTTCCTCCCTCCCTCCTTCTCTCTTTCCTCCCTTCCTTCTTTCCTTTCTCCATCCCCCTGTCTTCCTTCCTTTCATTCCTTCCTCCCTCCTCCCTTTCTTTCCTCCCCCCTCCCTTCCTTTCTCCCTCCCTCCTTTCCTTCCTCCCTTCCTCCCTCCTTTCCTTCCTTTCCTTCCTTCCTTCCTTTCTCCCTCCCTCCTTCTCTCTTTCCTCCCTTCCTTCTTTCCTTCCTCCATCCCCCTTTCTTCCTTCCTTCTGTCATTCTTTCCTTCCCTCCTTTCTTTCCTCCCTCCCTCCATCTCTCTTTCTTTCTTCCCCCCTACCTTCCTTCTGAAAGGAGGGAGGGAGGGAGAAAGGAAAAGAGGAAGGCTCTTTTCCTTTCTCCCTCCCTCCCTCCTTTCTTTCCTCCCTTCCTTCTTTCCTTTTCTCCCTCCCTTCCTCCCTCCTTTCCTTCCTCCCTTTCTCCCTCCTTTTCTTCCTTTCCTTCCTTCCTTCCTTCCGTCTGTCCTTCCTTTCTCCCTCCCTCCTTCTCTCTTTCCTCCCTTCCTTCTTTCCTTCCTCCATCCCCCTTTCTTCCTTCCTTCTTTCCTTCCTCCCTCCTTTCCTTCCTTTCCTCGCTCCCTCCATCTCTCTTTCTTTCTTCCCCCCTACCTTCCTTCTGAAAGGAGGGAGGGAGGGAGAAAGGAAAAGAGGAAGGCTCTTTTCCTTTCTCCCTCCCTCCCTCCTTTCCTTCCTTTCCTTCCTCCCTCCCTTCTTTCCTCCCTTCCTTCTTTCCTTCCTTCCTGGAGGTTTAATCAGCATTGTGTAACAGGCGTTTCATTACCATGTGAAAGCTTAGCTCTGCAGGTTTGAGATAAAGTGTAATCATATATATATAATAACGTGTTTAGGACAACTGTTTAGCTCCTCGCCTTAATTAATGACATCATTAGCATAACTGGATCTGGCGTATCGGGGT
Source organism: Scomber japonicus (assembly GCF_027409825.1). Taxonomy (NCBI): domain Eukaryota; kingdom Metazoa; phylum Chordata; class Actinopteri; order Scombriformes; family Scombridae; genus Scomber; species Scomber japonicus. Next base: position 26,264,805 of record NC_070599.1, on the reverse strand, counting down.
AATTAATGCGGCTCCAGTGTTTTGTTTACAGTTGGCGATACTTGATGCTGTCTGAAGGACGTCCTCGAAGCCGCTCGAGCATTTCTGAGAGCTTGTTGTCTTATTTTATGCAGCAGACATATTATGATTATTAAAGCAAATTAATGCTGTTTAAAAAAAAAAAAAAATTCAAATCAACATTCAAAGCATCTTTTTTTTTTTTTTTTTCATTGACTTGAATCCAAAGCTGCTGAAGAGAAACCGTAAAGTAGAAGGAGAGGAGAAGAGGAAGCTCGGACAGATATGGAGTAATTAATACATTCCTGGATGTATAAAGAGAGAGAGAGAGAGAGAGAGAGATTTAACGAGGGAGTAATGGAGACATAAAATAAGAAAAGATCAAGCGGAGCTGAGTCACGCTTTATGACAGCTGCTGCTAATGAACAGATAACTGCCGATAGTCGATCAGAAGACGACAGTTTTCAACTTAATGACATTTTTTTAATGACTTTGAGACGCAAGCGAAAAGGTTCGGACTCAATTATAGAAAAGCAGCCGAGATACAAGAAAACAGGCTTCTGGTTTTAATGTTTGTATTTATGGAGCTTAAAATAACCGTAGTCGTCATTGTCTCGTTAGTTTCTGAGGTTACTCGGTTGTTTTATGGATTAAAATGATACATAGTGAGGACATTTCTGGGTTGTGAGGACCTTTCTAGGTTGTGAGGACTTTTCTGGGTTGTGAGGACCTTTCGGGGTTGTGAGGACATTACTGGGTTGTGAGGACATTTCTAGGTTGTGAGGACTTTCTGGGTTGTGAGGACCTTTCTAGGTTGTGAGGACATTTCTGGGTTATGAGGACATTTCTGAGTTGTGAGGACCTTTCGGGGTTGTGAGGACCTTTTTAGGTTGTGAGGACCTTTCGGGGTTGTGAGGACCTTTCTGGGTTGTGAGGACATTTCTGGATTGTGAGGACATTTCTCGGTTGTGAGGACATTACTGGGTTGTGAGGACCTTTCGGGGTTGTGAGGACCTTTCGGGGTTGTGAGGACCTTTCTAGGTTGTGAGGACATTTCTGGGTTGTGAGGACCTTTCGGGGTGGTGAGGACTTTCGGGGTGGTGAGGACTTTTCTAAGTTGTGAGGACATTTCTAGGTTGTGAGGACTTCCTGGGTTGTGAGGACCTTTCGGGGTTGTGAGGACATTTCTGGGTTGTGAGGACCTTTCGGGATTGTGAGGACCTTTCTGGGTTGTGAGGACCTTTCGGGATTGTGAGGACCTTTCGGGATTGTGAGGACCTTTCTAGATTGTGAGGACATTCCTGGGTTGTGAGGACCTTCTAGGTTGTAAGGACATTCCTGAGTTGTGAGGACATTTCTGGGTTGTGAGGACCTTTCTAGGTTGTGAGGACATTTGTGAGGACCTTTCGGGGTTGTGAGGACCTTTCGGGATTGTGAGGACCTTTCTAGGTTGTGAGGACATTTCTGGGTTGTGAGGACATTTCTAAGTTGTGAGGACATTTCTAAGTTGTGAGGACATTTGTGAGGACCTTTCGGGGTTGTGAGGACCTTTCGGGATTGTGAGGACCTTTCTAGGTTGTGAGGACCTTTCTAGGTTGTGAGGACATTTCTAAGTTGTGAGGACCTTTCGGGGTTGTGAGGACTTTTCTAGGTTGTGAGGACCTTTCTAGGTTGTGAGGACATTCCTCAGTTATGAGGACATTTCTAGGTTGTGAGGACATTTCTGGGTTGTGAGGACATTTCTGGGTTGTGAGGACTTTCTGGGTTGTGAGGACCTTTCGGGGTTGTGAGGACTTTTCTAGGTTGTGAGGACCTTTCTAGGTTGTGAGGACATTCCTGAGTTATGAGGACATTTCTAGGTTGTGAGGACATTTCTGGGTTGTGAGGACATTTCTGGGTTGTGAGGACTTTCTGGGTTGTGAGGACCTTTCGGGGTTGTGAGGACTTTCTGGATTGTGAGGACATTTCTAGGTTGTGAGGACATTTCTGGGTTGTAAGGACTTTCTGGATTGTGAGGACTTTATGGGTTGTGAGGACCTTTCTGGATTGTGAGGACATTTCTGGGTTGTGAGGACATTTCTAAGTTGTGAGGACATTTGTGAGGACCTTTCGGGGTTGTGAGGACCTTTCGGGATTGTGAGGACCTTTCTAGGTTGTGAGGACCTTTCTAGGTTGTGAGGACATTTCTAGGTTGTGAGGACCTTTCGGGGTTGTGAGGACCTTTCGGGGTTGTGAGGACTTTTCTAGGTTGTGAGGACCTTTCTAGGTTGTGAGGACATTCCTGAGTTATGAGGACATTTCTAGGTTGTGAGGACATTTCTGGGTTGTGAGGACATTTCTGGGTTGTGAGGACTTTCTGGATTGTGAGGACCTTTCGGGGTTGTGAGGACCTTTCGGGATTGTGAGGACCTTTCTAGGTTGTGAGGACCTTTCTAGGTTGTGAGGACATTTCTGGGTTGTGAGGACATTTCTAAGTTGTGAGGACCTTTCGGGGTTGTGAGGACTTTTCTAGGTTGTGAGGACCTTTCTAGGTTGTGAGGACATTCCTGAGTTATGAGGACATTTCTAGGTTGTGAGGACATTTCTGGGTTGTGAGGACATTTCTGGGTTGTGAGGACATTTCTGGGTTGTGAGGACTTTCTGGGTTGTGAGGACCTTTCGGGGTTGTGAGGACTTTTCTAGGTTGTGAGGACCTTTCTAGGTTGTGAGGACATTCCTGAGTTATGAGGACATTTCTAGGTTGTGAGGACATTTCTGGGTTGTGAGGACTTTCTGGGTTGTGAGGACCTTTCGGGGTTGTGAGGACTTTCTGGATTGTGAGGACATTTCTAGGTTGTGAGGACATTTCTGGGTTGTAAGGACTTTCTGGATTGTGAGGACTTTATGGGTTGTGAGGACCTTTCGGGGTGGTGAGGACTTTCTGGGTTGTGAGGCCATTTCTGGGTTGTGAGGACTTTCTGGATTTTGAGGACATTTCTAAGTTGTGAGGACATTTCTGGGTTGTGAGGACTTTCTGGATTTTGAGGACATTTCTAGGTTGTGAGGACATTCTGAGTTTGAAGACTTTCTGAATTGTGAGGACATTTCTAGGTGGTGAGGACTTCCTGGGTTGTGAGGACCTTTCGGGGTTGTGAGGACATTTCTGGTTTTAATGTTTGTATTTATGGAGCTTAAAATAACCGTAGTCGTCATTGTCTCGTTATTTTTTGAGGTCATTCGGTTGTTTTATGGATTAAAATGATACAAGATAGTGTTGAAGTGTCCTTGAGAAACTCCTGTCACTTAAAGGATTATATTTTTTTTATAATGTTTGGATCCAAACCAACAATGAACTGATCTACTAAGTGAGATATATTTGTTATCTCTGCTCCTCGTTGAATGGTCACACTTTCTTTGAGGCAGGTGTTGGCTGACAGATAAAGCCACAGGAAGGTTATTTACTCTGAAAACATAATATTTATTTGAAGCAGATAAAAATCTCATACTGACTTCAGAGTCTCACTGCTCCGTTTCCTGTGTTACTCAGAGTGTTTCTGATGTATCTCTGAGGAACTTTAGCGGGGGGGTTTTTGCTTATAGACCCTGTTTATACCTGACATTAACACGTCTCGTTGGTCCGATAACAGAGACACATTACTGTTCTCAGCTGTCTCTATTACAGCGTTTCTGCTGGGTCTGAAATTTGATCATCTCAATTTTAGGCCTTAAAAAGTCTAAATACGTCCATATGTTGCATACAAGGTCTTAAATTACATTTAGTTAAGTCTTAAATATGTTACATTATCTCCTTTAGTTATCATTGATCATACAACATGAACTCACGTGATACATTTGGATTATCCGACGGTCATTCCACGTTGAGTTGTACTTTACACTGCGTAGCTAAACCACAACCGTAGTAGCAATTAACGTCGGTCCTACGGTAGACATTTTTTCATATCGCACTACATTAGGCTTTAAGTCGATCTGATCGGCTATATCGGATCAGCCGATATTTAGCATTTTATGCAATTTGTGAGATCGGCTGTAATGTCTTAATTCGCCGATCCGATCAAGTTGTCATGTTGAAACCTTTTGCAGATGCTCCGTTGCATAGATTGCAGATGGCTCTTGTTTTATCTGTCTCATTTACTCTGAAGAAGATCCACACCACTGACATGTTTGGTTTGAATCCGACAATTTAGTTTTGAGCGCTGTCAATAAAGTTTTTTGAATATTGAATCATGAGCTGTTGGATCAAACAAACATGTGGGTGTTGTGTGCAGACAGATAAAACAGTAAAGAACCTCGCGGGAGCATCTGCAAATGTTTCAACACCACAAATGTACCTGGAGGGAACACGAGGAGGAGAAGCCGAGTTTAAGAAACGTAGCGTGGATAAAGAAGACGTGTCGGATCGGTGATCGGGTTTATTTAAACTCACTGATCGGTGATAAAAATCCTGATTGTGTAAAGCCTAACTACAATATATATCGTAATATCGCACTAAGCAGCATTACTTAGAGCTGTCCAGTTGAGATCGGACCATCTTAATGAAAGGTGTCTTTTTTCTTCTTAATCAATCAGTCACTACTCAGCATTTCAGTTTCAATCTTCATTCTGCCGTTGAACTGGTTTGTTCTGACCCAGGCGGGGAGCTCTGGTCCTCTGAATGAGCCAACCAGGAAGTAACTTAGAGCTGTATTTTATCAAAAGGCCACCAGGGGGCGACCGTCTCTATACAAGTCAATGGAGATTCACCAACTTCTCACTTGATTTCTAACCTCAGTAAACGTTTTCAAATGTGTTTATGGTCTCAATCGCTAGTTTAAAGCCTTCTTCAATGCAGTATGATGTTCATTTGGGACATTTGGCCTCCCTGATTTTATATGTGACGATAAAGCAGGGTATGCATTAGGGCGTGGCTACGTCCTGATTGACAGGTTGATGTCCTCCAGATCCAGCCCTCGCAACCATAGCAACCTCCCCGCTCGCCCATGGCTCCGCCTCATGCCCATATAAGTAGATCAGTGTTTTTATTTTTCCCAGCATGCACCTGAAACTTTCAAGATGGCGCTGCCTAGATTAGAAACTATTGGCTTCCGAGCAGCAGTCCACAAACCAATGGGTGACGTCACGGATGTTACGTCCATTTCTTCTATACAGTCTGTGGTCAAGACGCACAAAAATGTCTCTTGGACCTATACCATAACTCGAACAGGAAGTCGGCCATTTTGAATCGAACTTGCGGCCATTTTCGCCATTTCCACGCATCGTACATTTACGAACTTGTACAGATTTAATCCGAACGACTTCAAATTCAGTCATTATGATCTTAACACCTTGTAGATGAAAAGTGATCAAAATCTTTCCCTACATCAAACCTGTTGGCTATTTCGTGGGCGGGGGAGCGAGGGTGATGACTAACCAGCAAAGTTTCAACAAACAGTGAGTCATGTAATGTTGTCTGCGGGAACCAGATGGCTCGAAATACCTCCTCCCACCTCACGACTCTATTAGAGCTAATGCTACGTTGTAAGCATGTTATTGTGGTAAATGGCTCATGTATAATTGACACCACCTTCCTTCCTTCCTTCTTCCTTCCTCCAGCTCTCTGAATCTCCTCTCTCACATCTCCCTTTCCACTGTGTCTCTACTCCCTCTCTCTCTCTCTCTCTCTCTCCCTCTCTCTCTCTCTCTTATCTATCGCTCCACAAATCATCTCTCCATATCTCTGCTCTCATAAATATTTCACAGTCCATTGAGTGGCAGGAGAGGAAGGAAGGAAGGAAGGACAGAGGGAAGGAAGGAAGGAAAGAAGGTAAAGAAGGTAAAGAAGACAGAAAGGACAGAGGGAAGGAAGGAAGGAAAGATGGAAGGAAGGCAGGAAGGAAGGAAGGAAGGAAGAAAGGAAAGAAGAGAGAGGAAGAACAGAGGGAAGGAAGGAAGGAAGAAAGGAAGGAAGGAAAGATAGATGAAGGAAGGAAGGAAGGAAGGAAAGATAGAAGGAAGGAAGAAAGGAAAAGAAGAGAGGAAGAACAGAGGGAAGGAAGGAAGGAAGAAAGGAAGGAAGGAAAGATAGATGGAAGGAAGGAAGGAAGGAAGGAAAGATAGATGGAAGGAAGGAAGGGAGGGAGGAAGGAGGAAGGAGAGAAGAGTATGTTATTGTGGTAAATGGTTCATGTATAATTGGACACCACCTTCCTTCCTTCCTTCCCTCTGTCCTTTCCTCCTTCCTTCCTTCTTC
>NC_070599.1:26252527-26258082 GCF_027409825.1 Scomber japonicus | reverse complement strand
ATATGAAATGAAATAATAAAAGACAGATGGATAGAAGGAGGATTTTACAGCCAGACAGAAGAACATGAATTATAAAACAAAGGTAGTAGTGGAGTTGTGGAGTTGTGGTTAGACACAGTTTTTACTCTCCTGAGGTCTTCTTTGGATAAGTTTGGGCAGATAAAGTCTTTGTTTGGCTCTGTGTGAGTAGAACAGGGCAACACATTTATATACTGAGTTGTTTCTTGGTCTTAAAGCTGCAGTTGGTAACTTTGAGGAGAGAGAGGACTTAGCATCAAATTTGAAGAAGTACAACTTTCACAGATCCCTCCCGCTCCCTCTCCGCTGCACTCCTGCCCTGCCTCCAAAGTCCCTCCCCCAGAGGAGGCTGACGTGCACGCAACCATGTGCACACGGTCGGTAACACATGAACTACACTCCACACAGCTAGATATAAAACGCTTTACAGTGACTTTCACATGGCTATACCTAGAAACTAGAGATATGAGCTTGACCGAGCTGAGGAGGAAGGGGGAGGGGCCTGTGAGGAGGAAGGGGAGGGGGCTGTGAGGAGGAAGGGGTCTGTGAGGAGGAAGTGGGAGGGGCCTATGAGGAGGGAGGGGGCTGTGAGGAGGAAGGGGGAGGAGCTTGTGAGGAGGAGAGGGGAGGACCTGTGAGGAGGGAGGGGCCTGTGAGGAGGATGGGGGAGGGGCTGTGATGATGAAGGGGGAGGGACCTGTGAGGAGGAAAGGGGAGGGGGCTGTGAGGAGGAAGGGGGAGGAGCCCTGTGAGCAGGAGAGGGGAGGGACCTGTGAGGAGGAGAGGGGAAGGGGCCTGTGAGGAGGAGGGGGAGGAGCCTGTGAGCAGAAGAGGGGAAGGACCTGTGAGGAGGAAGGGGAGGGGCCTCTGGTGAGGAAGGGGGAGGGGCCTGTGAGGAGAAAGGGGAGGGGCCATGTGAGGTGGAAGGGACCTGTGAGGAGGGAGGGGGAGGGGCCTGTGAGGGGGAAGGGGAGGGGCCTGTGTGCGTGAGCAGTGATTGACAGCTGTCAGGACACTCCACCAGACACAATCCTGGCTCTGATTGGTGCAGTAGGAGCAGTAGGCGGGGCTAAATGAGCCTCTTATTTTAGACTTACCAACTGCAGCTTTAAGGGCTGAATTTAGCATTTTTTTGGCTGCTTTGTACTTCATATCTATGCTGTCATCACGTCCTTTCTTACCTAAAGTAGTGACACATATATCACCCTTAAAAAGTCTGTATCATACTTTTAAAACACTGTGGATGAATATTGGAGTTATTATGTAGTCAGATTATAGACACTATATGATGCCTCTGCTGTTTAAATTAATTAAATTTAACCATATAAACTGTAGAAATGAAGAAAGACAGGAAGGACAGAGCGAAGGAAGAAAGGAAGAAAGGAAGGAAGGAAGGAAAAGAAGACAGGAAGGGCAGAGGGAAGGAAGGAAGGAAGGAAGGAAGGAAGGAAGGAAGGAAGGAAGGAAAAGAAGAAAGGAAGGACAGAGGGAAGGAAGGAATGACAGATGAATGGAAGGAAGCAAGGACAGGAGGAAGGAAGGAAGGAAGGAAGGAAGGAAGGAAGGAAGAAAGGACAGGAGGAAGGAAGCAAGGACAGGAGGAAGGAAGGAAGGGAGGAAGGAAGGAAAGGAGAAAGGAAGGAAGGAAGGAAAGGAGGAAGGAAGAAAGGACAGGAGGGAGGAAGGAAGGAAGGAAGGAAGGAAGGAAGGAAGGAAGGAAGGAAAATCTCACCATATAACTGTATAAATGAATCAGATTGAGTGTTATCTGTATGAGAGCTCTCTCTTTGTTTGATGATGAGAAATATCAATAAATGTACCGAAGCAACCATTTTTAATCTGGTGGCTTACAATTATTAATAATGAAACATTATCACAGAGGACATTTGGTGCAGTTGTGACCTTTAACCCTCCTGTTGTTCTTGAGTCAAGGAAGGAAGGGAGGGAGGAAGAAGGAAAGAAGGAAAGAAGGAAAGGAGGGAGGAAGGAGGGAAAGGAAGGGAAGGAGGGAGGAAGGAAAGGAGGGAGGAAGGAAAGGAGGGAGGAAAGGAAGGGAAGGAAGGGAAGGAGGGAGGAAGGAAAGGAGGAGGAAAGAAGGAAGGAGGGAGGAAAGAAAGAGAGAAGGAGGTAAGGAAGGAAGGGAGGAAGGAAAGAAGGGAGGAAAGGAGGAAGGAGGGAGGAAGGAGGGAAGGAAGGAAGGAAGGGAAGGAAAGGAGGGAGGAAAGAAGTAAGGAAGGAAGGGAGGAAGGAAAGGAGGGAGGAAAGAAGGAAGGAAGGAGGGAGGAAAGAAAGAGAGAAGGAGGTAAGGAAGGAAGGGAGGAAGGAAAGGAGGAAGGAAGGGAAGGAAAGGAGGGAGGAAAGAAAGAGAGGAGGAGGTAAAGAAGGAAAGGAGGAAGGGAGGAAGGAAAGGAGGGAGGAAAGAAGGAAGGAAGGAGGAGGAAAGAAAGAGAGAAGGAGGTAAGGAGGGAGGAAAGAAAGAGAGAAGGAGGTAAGGAAGGAAGGGAGGAAGGGGAGGAAGGAGGGAAGGAGGGAGGAAGGAAGGAAGGGAAGGAAAGGAGGGAGGAAAGAAGGAAGGAAGGAAGGGAGGAAGGAAGGAGGGAGGAAAGAAGGAAGGAGGGAGGGAAAGAAAGAGAGGAGGAGGTAAGGAAGGAAAGGAGGAAGGGAGGAAGGAAAGGAGGGAGGAAAGAAGGAAGGAAGGGAGGAAGGAAAGGAGGGGAAGGGAAGAAAGAAGGAAGGAAGGAAGGGAAGGGAGGGAGGAAAGAAGGAACAGTCAAAATGGACGGGGTCAGTTTGACCCGGGAGGACGACAGGAGGGTTAACAACGCAGTGATTACGTGTCAATTGCTTTTCATTTTCTTCTACAGTTGATTATTTAATTGCTTGCGACCGTCCGAAATTCAGCCGGTCAGAGCAGAAGGTGAAGCTGAGCTCGGAGCGATTTGTTGAGTTTAATTTATTACAGGATATAAAATGTGAGACTCAAAGTGGAAGGAAGGAATGACAGATGAATGGAAGGAAGGAAGAAAAGAAGACAGGAAGGACAGAGGGAAGGGAGAAAGGAAGGAAGGAAAGGTAGAAGGAAGAAAGGAAAGAAGACAGGAAGGACAGAGGGAAGGAAGGAAGGAAGGAAGGAAGAAAGGAAAAGAAGACAGGAAGGACGGAAGGAAGGAAAGGAAGAAAGGGACAGGAGGAAGGAAGGAAGGAAGGAAAGATGGAAGGTAGTAAGGACCAGGGGGGAGGAAGGAAGGGAGGAAGGAAGAAAGGACAGGAGGGAGGAAGGAAGGATGGAAGGAAAGATAGATGAAGTAAGGAAGGGAGGGAGGAAGGAGGGAGGAGAAGGAAAGAAGGAAGGACGAAAGGACAGGAGGGAGGAAGGAAAGAAGGAAGGAAAAAAGGAAGGGAGGGAGGAAGGGAAGAAGGAAGGAAGAAAGGACAGGAGGGAGGAAGGAAAGAATGGAAAGGAGGGAGGGAAGGCAGAAGGGACAGGAGGGAGGAAGGAAGGAAGGAAAGAAGGAAGGAAGAAAGGACAGAAGAAAGGGGGAAGGAAGAAAGGACAGAGGGAAGGAAGGAAGGAAGGAAGGAAGGAAGGAAGTAAGCCTCCATTGTTTATGTGTTTGTGTCGCGTAGAAAACTAAGTCACGGGCAGTTTAACGCAGCGTTGCTATGACGACCCCGCCCACGCTGAGGAGGAACTATAGTAAAGGAAAAGGTTCCTCACCTCCTGCTCCGGTGTAGAAGGGGTTTCCCAGGCGCGGCGGCAGGGACACGGGTCTCAGAGGGGAACATGCGTCTCCCGCCATCATCGCCGCGTCGCTCCTGTGCAGCACGAACGTCCCGCTCCCTGCCGCCGCTCCCCCTCCGCCGTTGCCTAGGTAACCCCTGCTGCTGTACCTCCTCCCTGCCGCCCCTGCGTCCTTGATCCCGGCCGGCTTGGCGAGCGTCACCTCGACGACGGCCCCCTCGATCTGGGCGCCGTTCATCAGGCTCAGCGCGGTGACGGCGTCGTCGCGGCAACGGTAGTGTACGAAGGCGTAGTCGGTGAGCTTCTTGACTCGCTCCACGGCGCCCGGCTTGAAGCGGGAGAACTCCTGACGCAGCGTCTCCTCCGTGGTGCTCAGCATGAGGTTACGAACCTGCAGCAGGAAACAGGAAACACTTATTATTAGTTTTTAAATCCTTCGGTTTTTAATCCTCGGCTCAACAAACACCTGCGAGGCTCCGACTTCACAAACATGATTTAACTTCTGACTCTCTTTTATGAAAGTTAATTAAGTGAGATCATTTATATTCAAACCAAAACAACATCACAGCTGCTAGGGAGCCAAGAGGAAGGAAGGAGAGGAAGAAGATCCCTGTAAGAGTTCATTATACTGGAAGGAAGGAAGGAAGGATAAGGGGAAGGAAGGAAGGAAGGACAGATGGAAGGAAGGAATGACAGATGAATGGAAGGAAGGAAGGAACGAAGGAGGGAAGGACAGAAGGAAGAAAGGAAGGAAGCAGGGAAGGACGGAAGGAAGAAAGGAAAAGAAGACAGGAAGGACAGAGGGAAGGAAGGAAGGAAGGAAGGAAGGAAGGAAGCAAAAGAAGACAGGAAGGACAGAGGGAAGGAAGGAAGTAAGAAAGGAAGGAAGGAAGGAAAGATGGAAGGAAGGAATGAAGGAAGGAAGGAAGGAAGGAATGAAGGAAGCAGGGAAGGACGGAAGGAAGAAAGGAAAAGAAGACAGGAAAAGAAGACAGGAAGGACAGAGGGAAGGAAGGAAAAGAAGAAAGGAAGGAAGGAAGGAAACGGTTTTAATCCTCGGCTCAACAAACACCTGCGAGGCTCCGACTTTATCAAAGATGATTTAACTTGTGACTCTCTGTGGAGTTAAAGTCACTTCCTGATCCCCAAAACTTCCTTCTGACACCTGAATATAAATGTTTTTTGTTTTTTTTATAAAAGTTAATTAAGTGAGATCATTTATATTCAAACCAAAACAACATCACAGCTGTTAGGGAGCGAAGATGAAGGAAGGAGAGGAAGGACACAGCGAGGAAGAAGGAAAGTTTAAAGCCTTTTGATAACGACTCTCCTCAAACTTTATTTAAAAGGTTTGATGATTTAGAGCAGAGAGGTTAAACATGAGGCGCGAGGGCCAAAACCGGTCCGCAGAGGGGTTCAATCAGGCCCTCTTTCCTTCCTGTCTTCTTTTCCTTTCTTCCTTCCTGTCTTTATTTCCTTTCTTCCTTCCACCTTTCCTTCCTGTCTTCTTTTCCTTTCTTCCTTCCATCTTTCCTTCCTGTCTTCTCTTCACTTCACTTCCTTCCTTCCACCTTCACTTCCTTCCTTCCTTCCATCTTTCCTTCCTGTCTTCTTGTCCTTCCTTCCTTCTCTTCCTCTGAGTGAAGGAAGGAAGAAGAAAGGCTACCAGGCTTCTGTAGCTGCTACCAACATCCAGATGCATTGTGGGTAACGTAGGCAGCAGGTTTTGACAGAATAAAAAAGACAATATCTCACATCAGATAGGAAGGAAGGAAGGAAGGAAGGAAGGAAGGAA
>NC_070599.1:26245027-26247527 GCF_027409825.1 Scomber japonicus | reverse complement strand
TTCCTTCTTTCCTCCGTCCTTTTTTCCTTCCTTCCCTTCTCCCTTCCTCCATTCCTTTCCTCCATTCCTTCCTATCTTCCCTTCCTCTCTCCTTTCTTTCCTTCCTTCCTTCCTCCCTTCTTTCCTTCTTTTCCATCCTCCCTTCCTTCTTTCCTTTCCTCTGTCCTTTCTTCCTTCCTTCCGTTCCTCCCTCCATTCCTTCCTTCTTCCTCCCTTCTCATCCTTACTTGACTCGAGGGTTAAAGCAGTGAAGCTGAGTTTAAACTCCAGGTTTGTGTTAGTCCCTCATGACTGTGCTGCTTTATTCAGGATGATTTAATGTTCCTCGTTAAAGTTATCAGACTCTCTTTGACCTTTATGTTGCTTTCTTGTTCAGTTCATGACACACTTTAATTCATGCTGAGTTATCAGGCTTCACTCACACTAGGCAATCGTACCGTGCCCAAGCATGTTTGCCCCCTAAAGTCCGGATTATTTGGCTGGTGTGAGTGCATGTGTACTGTGTTTGATTCCGGTACACTTCCCTGGCCCAGTACGGTTGGAAGAGGTGTTCTTCAGCACGGTATGGAACAACTGGCCCTAGTGTGAGTGCGCCCTTATTAACAGGAAGTACAGGTTTGAGTTGTCCGTAACTAAACACTGACACATCGTTGCATTTTAGTTACTTATCAGACTCTCTTCTTACCAGGAATGAGGAAGGAAGGAAAAAAGGAAGGAAGGAGGAAACGGAGGAAGCGGAGGAGGAAGTTTACCAGGAATGAGGAAGGAAAGAAAGAAGGAAGGAAGGAGGAACAGAGGAGGAAGCGGAGGAAGCAGCGGAGGAGGAAGTTTACCAGGAATGAGGAAGGAAAGAAAGAAGGAAGGAAGGAGGAACATCGGAGGAAGTGTAGGAGGAAGCGGAGGAGGAACTTTACCAGGAATGAGGAAGGAAGGAAGGAAGGAAGGAAGGAAGGAAGGAAGGAAGGAGGAAGCGGAGGAGGAAGTTTACCAGGAATGAGGAAGGAAGGAAAGAAGGAAGGAAGGAGGAAGCGGAGGAGGAAGTGGAGGAGGAAGGAAGTGTACCAGGGATGAGCTTCCTCCTCGCCATCGCTGCAGCTTTGTGAGATTCGTACTCCACGAAGGCGAAACCTCGATTTCTGCTCCGGTCGTTGGAATACAAACTTCTTAATCAGTTTGTGGTGTTGTGTACTCAGTTTTTTATATTCTGGGACAGTTTTTTAAACATTAAATGATTATTATGATGTTGTTTTATCTTAAATGTTGCTGCTATTTATTTCTGTGTTTTATTCTATTTGAACATGTTTGGATAAAGAAATTATCGTTAAAAATGGACATTAACAGTTGTTTAGTGTCAGCTGTGACTCAGATAAGAATCTCTGTGTGTTATATAAAGTCATCCTCAGTTTAATAACTTCTCCTTTTTATTTATTCTGCTTCTCTTTCTTTACCTCCTTTATTTCCTCCCTCTTTCCGTCTCACTAATTGGCTCGTGTTGTTTTCACCTCACACACTCAAAGCTTTAAACACTGAACTCTCTCTCATCTTTAGTTTAAATCCTTCATAGAGAGGAAGGAAGGAAGGGAGGAAAGGAGGGAGGGAGGGAGGGAGGAAGGGAGGAGGGAGGAAGGGAGGAAGGGAGGGAGGAATGAAGGGAGGGAGGGAGGAAGGAAGGGAGGGAGGAGGGAAGGAAGGAAAAGACAGGAAGGAAGGGAGGAAGGAAGGAAAAGACAGGAAGGAAGGAAAGGAAAGGAGGGAAGAAGGAAAGATGGAAGGTAGGAAGGAAGGGAGGAAGGTAAAGAGTGTGTGTGTCTGTGTGTGTGTGTGTGTGTGTGTGTGTGTGTGTGTCTCTCTCTGTGTGTGTGTGTGTGTGTCTGTGTCTCTGTGTGTGTGTGTGTGTGTGTGTGTCTCTGTGTGTGTGTGTGTGTGTGTGTGTGTGTGTGTGTGTGTGTGTCTCTGTGTGTGTGTGTGTGTGTGTGTGTGTGTCTCTGTGTGTGTGTGTGTGTGTGTGTCTCTGTGTGTGTGTGTGTGTGTGTGTCTCTGTGTGTGTGTGTGTGTGTGTGTCTGTGTCTGTGTCTCTGTGTGTGTGTGTGTGTGTGTGTGTCTGTGTCTCTGTGTGTGTGTGTGTGTGTGTGTGTGTGAGAGTGTGTGAGTGTGTGTGTCTCTGTGTGTGTGTGTGTGTGTGTGTGTGTGTGTGTGAGTGTCTCTCTATGCGTGTGTGTGTGTGTGTGTGAGTGTGTGTGTGTGTGTGTGTGTCTCTCTCTCTATGTGTGTGTGTCTCTGTGTGTGTGTCTCTGTGTGTGTGTGTGTGTGTTACCTTCTTCATCTCCTCCATGATCTCGTCCTTCCTCTTGTCTTTAGGAATGGATCCGATGAAAAGTCGACAGTTATCTAAACTCACGCAGACGCCCACGAACTTCCCGGGACGGATCTCGTAGTTATCTAACATCTGGATCGCTCTCTGAGCCGCTTCCCTGGAACACACACACACTTTACTCTAGAA
>NC_070599.1:26230027-26240027 GCF_027409825.1 Scomber japonicus | reverse complement strand
GCAGAGCGAAAAGTCTGCCTAGCAACAAGAGGCGGGGCGTAAGAGCGTCTACTGTCCAATCAACTGGCGGGGATTGTGATTGACAGGAGGAGGAGGCCGTTTGAGCCAATCAGAAGGTTTATTGTGGGGGACCTGGGAGGCGGGACAATGTGTAAGTAGGGTCCTCCAATATAATGAAATAAAATATTAAAATAATAATTAAATTAAATTAAATTAAATTAAATCAAAAAAGAAAAATCTAAATTAATTAAATCAAATAAATTAAAGATTAAAAAGAGAAAAGAAAAAAAAAGAAAAATAAGAGAAAATATAAAATAAAATAAAACAAATTTAATTTAATGTAATTTAAAAGAAAAAAAGAGAAAATAAAATAAAAATATATTAATAAAATAAAAAATAAATAAAATAAGAATAATAGAAATTAAATTGGCACATAATCTTATATTTATTTTAATTATTTTTTCAATAAAGAGAGAAAGATAAATAATAAATAAGTTTAAATAAATAAATTAAAAATTAAAACTTAAATGGGAAATGTAGTTTATATTCCAAACTAAAAACCACATACAAACCTTCATAAAATTTAATAAACAAGTAAATAAACAAACAAACTCAAGTATATCTGAAAAATACAACCTTTATTAGACTCATATCATGTATTACAGATGGTTGCCATGGCGACATGTTGCATCCTCACTCACTCTCCTGTTAAACTCTTTTATTTTGTAGGGGTTGTTGTGTTTGTGTTCATGAAGCCATCCAGATGATGAAGGGCAGCAGGAAGGCCAGCGAGGCGCAGCCGACGCTCACAGCTCGCAGGTAGAGCAGCACGCAGGCCGCCATCACCGCCGTTACCTTGGCAACGCGCCGGCTCAGCATCATCTTCCTCAGCGTCTTACAGAACTGATGGAGAAGGAGATAAAAGATGGTTTAATAATGATGAAAGTTGTGTTTATAAAGGTTTTATTACCAGATAAACTCAGTATGATATATGTTAGGAAGGTTTAGACTCTATATTTAATATTTAATGTGATTAAAGTTTATTTAATGTGTATTTAAAGTCTAATAATGACGTCAATTAATGGGCTTTTTTCTTTGTTTTAGTTTTAAGTTTTAATTAAAGGTGAAAATTACACATATATTAAAAACAGACTGCAAAAACTTCACTTTGGTATATTTAGATATATTAACATTCAAAATACATTTAATTAATTTAATTTAATTCTTATTTTATTTTATTTTTCTTCATAATACTCTGTGGTAAAAAAGAAATTAATTAAAAATACATGTTTGTTTTCAAGGCAATATATTTCTATATAAATAAAAGAAGACACATTTAGATAAGTTAATTTGTTTTTAAATTTAGCTGAGGATATTTAATTAAGTCAAATGGTGAAGCCACTAATAAATAAAAACAATATATATCAATAATAATAATAATAATAAATAAATATTTTAAAACATCCCGTTCTTTGCTGTATTTTGCAATTCAGATTAAAGGTGATTTTAAAGCATTTTGAAGCCTCGTTTAAAGGAATAATTAACAAAAAAATAACCTTTTAACTTTAATTACCTGCAGTAAAACAGACCTTAATGCAATTTAATGCAAGAATTTAGCTTTTCTAACAATCACCTGCAGACTTTATATAGTTTTAATTTACATAAAATGACTGAAGAGACATTTATTTATTATTAAGGAGAGTCTCCACTAATAAATAATAATTAATAAATCATTTTAACACAGAGGCGTCAGACTCATTTTCATTCGAGGGCCACAAACAGCCCAATTTGATCTCATGTGGGCCGGATCATTAAAAAGATGGAGGGTTGGAAGGAAGGAAGGACAGATGGAAGGCAGAAAGGAAGGAAGGAAGGAAGGAAGGAAGGAAGGTGAGAAGGAAAGATAAGGAGAAGGAAGAAAGGACAGGTGGAAGGAAGGAAAGAATAAAAGTGAGGAAGGAAGAAAGGAAAGATTGGAAAAGAAGACAGGGAGGAAAGATGGAAGGAAGGAAGGGAGGAAGGACAGATGGAAGGATAGGTGGAAGGAAAGAAGGAAAAGAAGACAGGAAGGAAAGATGGAAGGAAGGAATGAAGGAAGGAAAGATGGAAGGAAGGAAGGGAGGAAGGAAAGATGGAAGGATGGGTGGAAAGAGAGAAGGAAAAGAAGACAGGAAGGAAAGATGGAAGGAAGGAATGAAGGAAGGAAAGGTAGAAGGATGGGTGGAAGGAAAAAAGGAAAAGAAGACAGGAAGGAAAGATGGAAGGGAGGAAGGAATGACAGATGGAAGGAAGGAAGAAAAATAGACAGGGAAGGAAAGTGGGCCGCATGTTTGACACCCCTGGTGTAACACTTTAAAACTGCACTACCCATAAACGACCACTAGATGGAGCTGTTTCACCATCATGTAATAACTCAGACTGAGAGTTTCACTTCTTACATTAATGAAACTTTGTGCTAAAAACACTAAAAAGGGTCAAAGGTCAGAAATGATGTGACGTCACAAGCTTTTCCTCGTCTATCTGAACATTATTGATTATTGATTTATTGATTTTTTCTTTTTTAAATAGTCAGAAATACTCCAAAATACAGTGAATCAAACAGATGTTAAGAAGCAGATTTTCACATTTAAGAAGAGAAATAACTTTTAATGTGACACCTGGAAACTATTAATTATAAATATTTTAATTAATTGTTTGTGAATAAATTAAATTAATTAATTAAATAAATCAATTAAAAGCTGATTTTTGACATATTTTTAAACTTTGAGGAGTTTTTAATGACTTCTAACTTCATTGGGAAAAGTTTTTAAAAATACTTTTCTGCTCTCATTTTCTTTATGGTTTCATTTCCTCTTCCCCCCTCCCACCTCCTCCTCCTCCCTCCTCCTCCTCCTCCTTCCTCCTCCTCCTCCATCCCTCCATCTCACCCCTAAAACCACAAACTTGTTCACTCCATTCTTTCACAATTACCCTTCGTCACGCTCTCTCTCTCTTTTTAATCACGCTGCTGCAATCAAAAGCCGCAATGAGACAAAACCATCTGCAGCTGAAAACAATGCCGCCCACAAAAACAATGGAGGCTTTTATTTTGACGGGGCCCTTGTTGCTGCAACAGAGTGGAGGAGGATTAACCCGATTAAAGAGCGAGTCTGATCTGTGATCAGCGGTAATCTGAAGGCAGGAAGTAAACGCGGCTGAAAGGTCGGAGCCAAAAACTGTGGAGCAGAAAATGTGAAACAGATTCAATCAGATCGTCAGAGTCGAAGTACAAGTACCTCAAACTGTACTACAGTGAAGTACGAGTACCTCAAACTGTACTGCAGTAAAGTACAAGTACCTCAAACTGTACTACAGTGAAGTACAAGTACCTCAAACTGTACTACAGTAAAGTACAAGTACCTCAAACTGTACTGCAGTAAAGTACAAGTACCTCAAACTGTACTACAGTGAAGTACAAGTAACTCAAACTGTACTACAGTAAAGTACAAGTACAGTAAAGTACTAGTACCTCAAACTGTACTACAGTAAAGTACAAGTACCTCAAACTGTACTACACTAAAGTACAAGTACCTCAAACTGCACTACAGTAAAGTACAAGTACCTCAAACTGTACTGCAGTGAAGTACAAGTACCTCAAACTGTACTACAGTGAAGTACAAGTACCTCAAACTGTACTGCAGTAAAGTACAAGTACCTCAAACTGTACTACAGTGAAGTACAAGTACCTCAAACTGTACTATAGTAAAGTACAAGTACCTCAAACTGTACTGCAGTAAAGTTCAAGTACCTCAAACTGTACTACGGTAAAGTACAAGTGCCTCAAACTGTACTACAGTTAAGTACAAGTACCTCAAACTGTACTACAGTAAAGTACAAGTACAGTAAAGTACAAGTACCTCAAACTGTACTGCAGTAAGGTACAAGTACCTCAAACTGTACTACAGTAAGGTACAAGTACCTCTAACTGTACTACGGTAAAGTACAAGTACCGCAAACTGTACTGTAATAAAGTACAAGTACTTCAAACTGTACTACAGTTAAGTACTAGTACCTCAAACTGTACTGCAGTAAAGTACAAGTACCTCAAACTGTACTACAGTAAAGTACAAGTACCTCAAACTGCACTACAGTAAAGTACAAGTACCTCAAACTGTACTACAGTAAAGTACAAGTACCTCAAACTGCACTACAGTAAAGTACTAGTACCTCAAACTGTACTACAGTAAAGTACAAGTACCTCATACTGTACTATAGTAAAGTACAAGTACCTCAAACTGTACTACAGTAAAGTACAAGTACCTCAAACTGTACTACAGTGAAGTACAAGTACCTCAAACTGTACTACAGTAAAGTACAAGTACCTCAAACTGTACTACAGTGAAGTACAAGTACCTCAAACTGTACTACAGTAAAGTACAAGTACCTCAAACTGTACTGCAGTAAAGTACAAGTACCTCAAACTGTACTACAGTGAAGTACAAGTACCTCAAACTGTACTACAGTAAAGTACAAGTACCTCAAACTGTACTACACTAAAGTACAAGTACCTCAAACTGTACTACAGTAAAGTAAAAGTACCTCAAACTGCACTACAGTAAAGTACTAGTACCTCAAACTGTACTGCAGTAAAGTACAAGTACAGTAAAGTACTAGTACCTCAAACTGTACTGCAGTAGAATACAAGTACCTCAAACTGTACTACAGTAAAGTATAAGTACAGTAAAGTAAAAGTACCTCAAACTGTACTACAGTAAAGTACAAGTACCTCATACTGTACTATAGTAAAGTAAAAGTACCTCAAACTGTACTACAGTAAAGTACGTCAAACTTAAATACTACTTACTTACAGTACTTTGAGTAATTGTACTTAGTTACTTTCCACCGCTGCCAACAGTTTCCCATCGCTGCCGTTTTAAACCCTGACTGATTCCCAGTCTGAGGATAATAAATCTCATACGGTTGGAAAGTTTATTTCCCTTTTAAATGGAGCCACGTTTGTTAGGAACATTAGTGGGATGAGAGCCCATGAAAAATGTGTTAAATTTTCTCTGCCTCCTCGGCCAACGCTCGCCTCCACAGAGCAGCTTTATCAGAGACTACCCCCACAGTTTGGGAGTGGAGAGGAAGGACTGACCCCAACCCCACTGAACAGTTGTGGGATGAGCAGCAGAGCGGAGTATCTGGGTTGCGCCCATGAAACATGTGTCAAACCTTCTCTGCCTCCTTTGGTGGAGGTAGTGTGACGGTTTGGAGAAGCTTCTCCCTCACTGGAAAAACTAGGCTTGTCATCATTGGAGGTAAACTCAATGCAGAGAGATGGAACCAGTGGTAATCCCATATCTGCACAGTCTGGGACCAAACTCTGTCCTCCAAGATGCCAATGCTCACCTCCACAGAGCAGCTTTACCATACCCCTTTTCCACCGAGCTCGAGCTGGTCTTTGTTTTTCCACAGCCAAAAGCTCCAGCCCGGACCTCAGAACGGGAGCTGGAGCAAGCACCAACTCTTTGCTGGTCTAACGCAAGAACCGATTACGTCACTACGCCAATAGCCTGGCTCCTTGCCGGTGGAAAAGCAACAGGTTCGTAAGAGGTGCTTGGATTAGCACCAACTGAGCACTGGCTCTAGCACTAGCTCCGAACCAGCACTGGCTCCAACTCGGTGGAAAAGGGGTATCAGAGACTACCTCCACTATTTGGAAGTGGAGAGGATGGACTGACCTCAACCCCATTGAACAGTTGTGGGATCAGCTTGGGCGAGCTGTTGGTTGACTGCTGACAAATGCTGGCTGAAGAATGTGATGCCATCCCACAGCAGTGTGTGAGCAGCAGGAGGAAGAGATACCAGACTGTTGTGGCTGTGTTTGGTTCTTCCTCACACTACTGAGGCTCCTGTTTGTTCAATCAATACATTGTTAAACTGCCAATAAGTCTTGTTTCTTCAGACTTCAGTCATCCACCAAACGAGAGTCAACAGCAGAATAAGCTGTTCGGCATTAGCATTGGCAACCCAGATACTCATCTCTGCTGCTCATCCCACTATTCAATCAATCAATCAATCAATCAATCAATCAATCAATCAATCAATCAATCAATCTTTATTTGTATAGCGCCAAATCACAACAAAGTTATCTCAAGGCACTTTCCACATAGAGCAGGTTCTAAACCGAACTCTTCAGGTTTTAACTTTAAAGAGACCCAACATTCCCACATGAGCAGCACTTGGTGACAGTGGAGAGAAAAAACTCCCTTTTAACAGGAAGAACTCTCAGAACCAGACTCAGAGTGGGAGAACATCTGCCTCGACCGGTTGGAGTAGAGAGGAGAGAGAGGAAGGAGAGGAGAGAGAGAGAGGAAGGAGAGGAGAGAGAGAGGAGGAAGGAGAGGAGAGAGAGAGAGAGAGAGAGAGAGGAAGGAGAGAGAGGAAGGAGAGAGAGGAGGAAGGAGAAGAGAGAGAAGCACAATGAAGGTCCGGGACTGGAATCTGTCATCCGGACATCTTCAGGCCCAGATTACCTGCATGCATGAATGAATGACTGTAACGCTGTTGTTGGTATTTAAAAATGGCGGGTTTGATTCTTGTGTGGGACGGCTCATGACTCTTCCAGTGACTCTCTGACCAATCAGTGACAGGGAGTCTGTTGACGTCACATTTAGTATCGGCTCGGCTCGCTTGGAACCTCAGCAGAGCAGATACTAAAGAAGTACCAGGTACTATCCCTAGTGGAGACGCAAAAAAAAAAGTGTGGAGTGGAGTCGAGTCGTGCTGGAACTCTGTAGTGGAAAAGTGCCATATGTGTAAAGAGCCTTAAGATAACTTTGTTGTGATTTGGCGCTATACAAATAAAGATTGATGGATGGATGGATGGTTGGATGTATGTATGGATGGATGGATGGATGGATGGATGGATGGATGGATGGATTGATACTGGTGGTTGTTGTGGTCTAGCTCGTGTTGTGGAGCGTCACCTGAAAGGTCTGGAAGCTCATGACGGTGCCGTATCGACAGTACATGACGTAGTGTTCACAGTTGTACCACAGCAGACTGTAGGCCACGTCCCCCCGAAGCTTCTCCGCTCTCACCGCCACTTCCTCCCCCCTGCAGCGCCGGCCGGCTGCACACCTGGAGACGAACCACAGCACCATGACAACGGGGAGGGGGGGGGGGGGGGCGTTCCTTCCTTCCTTCTGTCCTCACTTCCTTCCTCACTCCCTTCCTTCCTTCCTTCCTTCTTCCTTCTTTCCTTTCTTCTTCCTCCCTTCCTTCCTTCTTCTCTCTTTCATTCCTCCCCACTACCTTCCTCCCTTCCTTCTTTCCTTCCTCCCTCCCTTCCTCTTTTCCTTTCTCCCTCCCTCCTACCTTCCTTATTTCCTCCATCTTTCCTTCCTACCTTTCCTCCCTCCCTTCATTCCTCCCTCCCTCCCTTCCTTCCTTTCTTCCTTCCTTCTTCCCTCCTTTCCTTCCGTCCTCACTTCCTCCCTCCCTCCGTTCCTTCCTTTCTTCCTTCCTCCCTCCCTTCCTCTTTTCCTTTCTCCTTCCCTCCTACCTTAATTATTTCCTACATCTTTCCTTCCTTCCATTCCTTCCTCCTTTCCTTACACCTTTCCTTCCTTCTTCCTCCCTTCCTTCTTTCCTTTCCTCCCTCCTTTCCTTACACCTTTCCTTCCTTCTTCCTTCCTTCCTTCCTTGACTCAAGTTCCCAGAAACAAACAAACCCTGGATCTCTATGTGGGTTAAACCTTCTCTGAACTCTCAGTAACTCTCGCTGGTTTCACACAGATTTACTTTAATCAGGTTTCATAATTAAACCCGTTCAGTAGATTAAACCCTCCAGTACTCAGTCATTAGTAGAATTAGTGGCAGAAATGTTTTAATTAGTGTTTAATCAGCTGCAGATCGACCTGAACCACCATGATTGACCTTTTATTCACCTCCTGGGTCAAATTGACTCCATCTCTTTTTGACTGTTCCTCCTTTCCTTCTCTCCTTACTCCCTTCCTCTTTTCCTACCTCCCTACTCCTTTCCTTCCCTTCCTTCCCTCCTCCCTCCCTCTCTCCTTACTCCTTTTCTTCCTTCCTTCCTCCTTTCCTCCCTCCCTCCTTCCTTACTCCTTTCCTTCTTTCCTTCTCTCCTTCCTTCCTTCCTCTTTCCTACCTCCCTACTCCTTTCCTCCCTTCCTTCCTTCCTTCCTCCTTTCCTCCCTCTCTCCTTACTCTTTTCTTCCTTCCTTCCTCCTTTCCTCCCTCCCTCCTTCCTTACTCCTTTCCTTCTTTCCTTCATTCCTCTTTTCCTACCTCCCTACTCCTTTCCTTCCCTCCTCCCTTCCTCCCTCTCTCCTTACTCCTTTTCTTCCTTCCTTTCCTTCCTTCCTAGTTAGTAGATGTGTATTTAACTTTACTGAGCGTTACCTCTTGTCCTTGGTGTTGATGAATATCTCCGATCCATAAGCGAAGTCTTCCACTGAGTCCACTCTCACACTGCCACACTGATGAGAGGAGAAGTTAGAGTGTGTGTGTGTGTGTGTGTGTGTGTGTGTGTGTGTGTGTGTGTATAAACAGGAACCTTCCAGCTTTGGGGTCACTCCATCCTTCCTTCCTTCCATCTGTCCTTCCCTTCCTTCCATCTGTCCTTCCTTCCTTCCATCTGTCCTTCCTTCCTTCCATCTGTCCTTCTTTCCTTCCTTCTGTCCTTCCTTCCTTCCTTCCATCTGTCCTTCCTTCCTTCCTTCCATCTGTCCTTCCTTCCTTCCTTCCATCTGTCTTTCCTTCCTTCCTTCCTTCTTTCCTTCCTTCCTTCCTTCCTTCCATCTGTCCTTCCTTCCTTCCTTCCTTCCATCTGTCTTTCCTTCCTTCCTTCCTTCTTTCCTTCCTTCCTTCCTTCCTTCCTTCCATCCTTCCTTCCTTCCTCCCTCCTTTCCTTCCTTCCCTCCTTCCTCCTTTCCTTCCTTCCTTCTCCTCCTTTCCCATCCTTCCTTCCTTCCTTCCTTCCATCTATCTTTCCTTCCTTCCTCCAGCCTTGTGTGTGTGTGTGTGTGTGTGTGTGTGTGTGTGTGTGTGTGTGTGTGTGTGTGTGTGTGTGTGTGTGTGTGTGTGTGTGTGTGTTGTACCTTGGCCAGTACTCCCAGTATGAGGCGGCTGTTTGTGACCATCCGTCTGATTCGACTCTGATCGCTGGAGACGACCGGCATGATGTCTGGGATGAAGTGAGCGACTCTGGAGAGAGAAGAAGAAGAAGGAGGGAGAGGAGAAGAAGAAAAGGGAAAGGACATAGTGGAGAGGAAAATAAAGGAGAGGAGAGGAGGAAAGAAAAAAGGGGGCGACAAAATGGGCCAAGGAACACAAGTCAGGAAAGAAGGAAAAGAAATGAAAAGAAGGAAAGAGAGGAAGAGGAAATAAGGTAGACAAGAAGGGAAAGAAAATGACATAAGAAAACAAAAGGGAAGGTGAGTAGAGAAGAAAAGAAATGACAATAAGAGGAAAAAAGAAGAAAGGAAAGAAGAGAGAAGGAAAAGAGGAGAAAATGAAAGCAAATGAAAGAGGAAGGAAAAAAGAGAGTGAAAGAAGGAAAAGGAAATGAGATCGAAAAGAAGGGAAGGAAAGGAAAAGGAAGAAAGTGACACAGGAGGAAAGAAAGAAAGGAAAGCACATAGAGGAGTGGAGAGGAAAAGAAGTGACATGAGCAAGAAGAAAAGGAAACGAAGGAAGAGAGGAGAAGAGGGAAGAGAAGAGAAGAAAGGAAAGAACAGAAAAGGGCAAAGGAAAGAAAAAGAGAGAAAGAAATTACAGGTCACAGGAGAGAAAAGAGAAAGGAAAGGAAGGAAGTAAGGAAGAGGAAATGAGATAGAAAAGAAGGAAAGAAAGGAAGTGAGGAAGAGGAAATGAGACTCACCGGTCGGCTCCGAGGTAAATCCCAAAATGTGTGAAGAGAGTCCGAGGAACTTCCAGCAGGTCTCCTCTCCTGAACATCAGGTCATACTTCTTCTCCTTCTCCTCCTTCTCT
>NC_070599.1:26217607-26227607 GCF_027409825.1 Scomber japonicus | reverse complement strand
AGGAAGGAAAAGAAGGTAGGTAGGAAGGAAGGAAGGAAAGGATGGTAGGAAAGAAAAGAAGGAAGGAAGGAAGGAGGGAAGGAAGGAAGTAGGATGGAAAAGATGGTAGGAAGGAAGGAAGATAAAGAAGGAAGGAAAAGAAGGTAGGAAGGAAAGGAAGGAAAGAAGGAGGGAAAAGAATGAATGAAGGAAGGATGATAGGAAAGAAAAGTGGAAGGAAGGAAATATGGAAGGAAGGAAGGAAATATGGTAAGAAGGAAGGAAGGAAGGAAGGAAGGAAGGAAAAGATGGTAGGAAGGAAAAGAAGGAAGGAAGGAAGGAAGGAAGGAAGGAGAAGATGGTGGGAAGGAATGAAGGAAAGGAAGGAAGAAGGGGGGAAAAGAATGAATGAAGGAAGGATGATAGGAAAGAAAAGTGGAGTGGAAGGAAGGAAGGAAATATGGAAGGAAGGAAGGAAGGAAATATGGTAAGAAGGAAGGAAGGAAAAGATGGTAGGAAGGAAGGAAGGAAAGGAGGAAGGAAGGAAGGAAAAGATGGAAGGAAGAAAGAAAAAGTCAGATCTTTTCAAAATAAAACTCTTCTTCTTTCTTCTTCTTCTTCTTCTTCTTCTTCTTCTTCTTCTTCTTCTTCTTCTTCTTCTTCACCACTGGGAAAAACAGGAGTGTTGGCAGCTGTGGTTGTAACCATGGCGACGCTGTTTAACCGTTTAGTCTCGATGTTTAGCTTCTCTGTGTCTTTTATTTTGTAATTGTTTGGAACATCCAGAGCCTCCAGCTGTCTAAGCTACCAACCCCTGGCTCCTATTATGTCTGCTGATAGTCAGTGAAGTTTATTGTGGCGGGTCGTCTCGTGTTCCTGCCGTCTCTCTCAGTCAGTTGTGGTTTTCCCTTCATGACTTCAGGATAACGGTCCCGACCACAGCGGTCCGAACCACAGCCGTCCTTCAGCGTCTCCGGAGCTCTGCTAAACCTCCGGCAGCTCAGAGTTTGTGGGCTTTGAACACGGAGCCGGTTAACGTGGTTACGAGGGTTTTTAAGTTAGAGAGAAAATAACAAACAGCTGTGAAGCTTTAGGGAACGACTCCACGAGACGAGACGCTGAAGGACAGATATATATAATATAATATCTTCATTACTGATTACACACTAACAACGTTTTCAAAATGTGTTTATGGTCTCAATCGCTAGTTTAAAGCCTTCTTCAATGCAGTATGATGTTCATTTGGGACATTTTGGCCTCCCTGATTTTATATGTGACGATAAAGCAGGGTATGCATTAGGGCGTGGCTACGTCCTGATTGACAGGTTGATTGACCAATGTCCTTGAGATCCAGCCCTCGTAACCATAGCAACCTCCCCGCTCCTCCCATGGCCCCGCCTCATGGCCATATAAGTGGAATCCATGTTTTTATTTTTCCCAGCATGCACCTGAAATTTTCAAGATGGCGCTGCCTAGATTAGAAACTATTGGCTTCCGAGCAGCAGTCCACAAACCAATGGGTGACGTCACGGATGTTACGTCCATTTCTTTTATACAGTCTGTGGGTGTAACTTTATGCAAGGGTCAGCCATATTGACAGTATAAAAAAGACTCCCCAAGAGTCTTATCTCTTTGTGTCACTGGTGCATGGACATGGTCTGTGTATTGTGATTCCGGGTTTTGCTGTCGACAATAAAACTCTAACTGCATTCAGCTGGACGACTCCTGATGATCCCTGATTGGATTTGATTTTGAACTTCAACATTTTTGAACAACAAGAAACTTATGGAATATTTGTCACAACAAATAAAATATCTTCATGACTGATTAAGATGTTTGGCAGAGTTTAGTTTAGTCTGTAAAACACCAACAATAATCTGAATTTGCCTTTTGGATCGACTTGAGTCCAGACTTGGTTCGGTCTGACGAGCTGCTGTCAGAGTTTGTCTCGTTTCTGTTTGTCGGCTTTGTTACTGAGGCAGCAGACTTATAGTAGACTTTCCCTCCAAGACTTAGACTTTCAATATAAAAGCTTGAGACTTGATCGACTTGGACTTGATCTCTAATAACCTGAGCCTTGACTTGGTCTTACCCAAAAACCTTTTCTTAAATTCACCATTTTAAGACTTGAAACTGGACTCGGCTTTCCTTAAAAGAAATATTTAAAGACTTGAAGCTCGATCAACTTGGACTTGTCCTCAAAGACTTCAGACTTGATTTGGACTTTCGATTTAAAGACTTCGGACTGGACTCGGACTAACCCTCCAAGACTTGACCCTTCATTTAAAGAAAACGTCATACTTCCTATTTAAAGACTTGGGACTCATTCAACTTGGACTTAATCTTGACGTAGACTTCTTGCCCTCAAAGACCTGGACTTTCTATTTTTAAGACTTCTTCATCTAACTTTTTTTTTTTTAAGAATTAGCAAATAATCATTTAAAATATTCTTAAAATGAGCAAGAATTTGAGAAAACTGAGAAATATAGAGCAGAAACTTTGTATATTTTTTTCTTTTAAGATGAACTAAGTGGTAAAATATTAATACCAAAGTACACAAACTACAGCTTTACGAGATAAAATAGATCAACAGGATTTTTTTTGTTGTTGAAATTACAAAGCTAAGACAGTGTGCAGATAAACATAGAGAAAGAAGAAGAAGAAAACAGACAGAGAGGAAGTTGGATCGTGACTCTGACTGTGATTAAAACCGCAGCCGCGATTCACAGCTGTGTTTCTGTTGAAATGTCGTCACACACACACACACACACACACTCAGACACACACACACACACACACACACACACACACACACATACACACACACAGAAACACACAGAAACACACAGAAACACACACACACACACACACACGACCATTTTCCACAGACACACACACACAGACACACACACACAGACACACACACACACACAGACACACACACACACACACACACACACACACACACACACACACACAGTCATCTTGACACAAAAAGATAAAAAAATGATGGAAAATTACAAAAATGTGCAAAAAATTAAAATTAAATGGATTTCATCGAATCCATTAAAAAACAATTTGATTCAATTCAAGTCTGAGTGTGTGTGTGTGTGTGTGTGTGTGTGTGTGTGTGTGTGTGTGTGTGTGTGTGTGTGTGTCTGAGTGTGTGTGTGTGTGTCTGAGTGTGTGTGTGTGTTTCGTCTCACCGTGTGACGGCGTTCTTGGCTCCCGGTTGGATGAGGTGAGAGAAATATTCCTGAACTTTTGAAGAAGTCAGATGTTTCTTCAGGTACGGAAAGAAGAGAGGATGACGAGCGACGACGCCTGAAAGGAGAGAAAGAAACATAAAGGTAAAGATAGATAGAGATAAACGAATAAATCAGTTAAACTAGATTTTATATCATTTAAATGACATTTACACAATTTTTACCAAAAGTAAGACTGAATGCTCCTGAAAATGTCAAATGGTGTAACCACAAAATAATGATAAATATTAAATATTTTATCCACCTGGAAGGAAAGAAGGAAGGAAGGAAGGAAGGAAGGAAGGAAGGAAGGAAGGAAGGAAGGAAGGAAGGAAGGTGTTTTATTGACTATTTACTGTTTTTAAGCAACGTTCAATTATTTTGGTACAAAGTTTTTATGGTTACACCACTTAGACATTTTTACCATAATCCTCTAATATATTCTCCTTCCTTCCTTCCCTTCCTTCCTTCCTTCCTTCCTTCCTTCCTTCCTTCCTTCCTTCCTTCCTTCCTTCCTTCCTTCCTTCCTTCCAAAGTTTTTTATGGTTACACCACTTAGACATTTTTGCCATAATCCTCTAATATATTCTCCTTCCTTCCTTCCTTCCTTCCTTCCTTCCTTCATCCCTTCCTCCTTTCCTTCCTTCCTTCCTCCCTCCCTCCCTTCCTCCCTCCTTCCCTTCCTTCCTTCCTTCCAAAGTTTTTTATGGTTACACCACTCAGACATTTTTGCCATAATCCTCTAATATATTCTCTCTAAATGGATTAAAAGCAGAAATTTGATGCTGGGTCCACAAAAAAAGAATGTGTGAAGTTATTCATAAGTTTATTTTCACATTTTAACCTTCCTGTCATCACTTTATTAAACTTTATTAAGCTTTATTAAACTTTATTAAACGTTATCAGATGACCTAATGACACATTGTGTGTGTGTTTTATATTAATAGATAATACTTCAGGTGTGTGTGTAGTACCGATGTTAGCAGAGTCTCCTTTGTCTCCGCTCCTCGTATACGCCAGTTCCTCCAGTCTGTAGCTGTGTGGTCCGCTGGGAAGCTCTGCACACACACACACACACACACACACACACACACACACACACACACACACACACATATTATAATACACACACACAAAAATACATTAAATAAAACCCTAACCAAACCATGAACCTGCTTTTATTGAACATCGTAACATTTTTATTTATTACTCAGGAAGTTTAACGTGATTCATCTCACCTCCATAAATAAATAAACTCACCACAAATAAACCAGTCTGACTCTCTGATGGATTAACCTGTGTGTGTGTGTGTGTGTGTGTGTGTGTGTGTGTGTCTGTGTGTGTGTGTGTGTGGTCTCTGTTGCAACAGGGAAACATTATAATCCATTATTTCTGTCTGTGTGGAAGATAATCCATTAGTTATGGCTGTTTATACACACACACACACACACACACACACACACACACACACACACACACACACACACACACACACACACACACACACACACACACACACACACACACACACACACACACACACACACACACGAAACGTCAAGGAAGGAAGGGAGAAAGGGAGGAAGGAAAGGGGGAAGGAAGGGAAGAAGAAGGAAGGAAGGAAGTAAGGAAGGGAGGAAGGGAAGGAAGGTAGGTAGGTAAGAGGAGGAGAGAGGGAGGGAGAAAGGAAAAGAGCAAGGAAGGAAAGAAGGACAGGAAATGAGGAGAAGGACGGAGGGAAGGAAAGAAGGAAGGGAGGGAGGAAAGGAAGAAAGGAGGAGGGAGGGAGGGAGGAAGGGAGAAAGGAAAGAAAGGAAAGAAGGTAGGAGGGAGGGAGAAATGAAAAGAGGAAGGAAGGAAGGAAGGAAAGAAGGACAGAGGAAATGAGGAAGGTAGGGGGGAGGAAAGAAAGGGAGAAGGATGGAGGGAGAAGAAAGGGAGGAAAGGAGGGAAGGAAGGAAGGAAGGAAGGAAGGAAGGAAGGAAGAAAGGAAAGAAGATAGGAGGGAGGGAGGGAGAAAGGAAAAGAGGAAAGAAGGAAGGAAGGAAGGAAGGAGGGAAGGAGGGAGGGAGGAAGGAGGGAAGGAAAGAAGGAGGGAGGGAGAAAGAGAGGAAGGGAGGAAGGAAAGAAAGGAAAGAAGGTAGGAGGGAGGGAGAAAGGAAAAGAGGAAGGAAGGAGGGAAGGAAGGAAGGAAAGAAGGACAGAGGAAATGAGGAAGGTGGGGGGGAAAGAAAGGGAGAAGGATGGAGGGAGAAGAAAGGGAGGGAAGGAAAGAAGGTAGGAGGGAGGGAGAAAGGAAAAGAGGAAGGAAGGAAAGAAGGACAAGAAATGAGGAGAAGGACGGAGAAAGGAAAGAAGGAAGGGAGGGAGAAAGAGGAAGGGAGAAAGGAAAGAAAGGAAAGAAGGTAAGAGGGAAGGAAGGAAGGAAAGGAGGAAGGAAAGAAGGAGGGAGGGAGAAAGAGAGGGAGGGAGAAAGGAAAAGAGGAAGGAAGGGAGGAAGGAAAGGAAGGAAGGAAGGAAGGGAAGGAAGGAAGGAAGGAAGTTAAGGAAGGAAGGAAGAAGGAAGGAAGAAGGAAGGAAGGAGGGAGAAAGGGAGGAAAGGAAAGAAGGGAGGGAGAAAGGAAAGAAAGGAAAGAAGGTAGGAGGGAGAAAGGAAAAGAGGAAAGAAGGAAGGAAGGGAGGAAGGAAGGAACAGTCAAAACAGACACGAAGGTTGAAAAATAAAAGACAAAAACACAGCGATCATGTTTGTGCGACCTCGTCCTTTAAATAACTTTAGAAGTAGTGATGAGGTCGATATCAGTGATTCTGATTCCTTTCAAAATAAAAGCATGAGAATAAATATTAAAAGCAGCAGCAGGTTTTCTGTTCTCCGTCAAGAGGAACATCATTAAACGGTGTTTCAGGAGTGTGTTAAACTCTGCTGTGTGTGTGTGTGTGTGTGTGTGTGTGTGTGTGTGTGTGTGTGTGTGTGAGTGTGTGTGTGTGTGTGTGTATGTGACTGTGTGTGTGTGTGTGTGTGTGTGTGTGTGTGTGTCTTGTGCAGAGCCATGTGACAGAAAAGACTGAAAAGGGTGAAAGGAGGAAGAAGTGGCACAGCTTGTACTTTTTAGGGATAAGAGACGCCACACACACACACACACACACGGTCAGACACACACACACACACACACACACACACACACACACACACACACTCTCTGACCCAAATATCGGCCTTTTCCTGATTGGGGGTCACAGCGTTTTGGCCCAAGTCTGACATTTGTCCCCAAAAGTAGCCTAAGACAGACCACACACACACACACACACACACACACACACACACACACACACACACACACACACACACACACACACACACACACACACACACACACAGGAGTCTGTGACTATCTAAACCTCCTAAAGGACCCCTGGAACCTCTTCAGATACTATCTAAACCTCCTAAAGGACCCCTGGAGCCTCTTCAGAGTCTATCTAAACCTCCTAAAGGACTCTGGAGCCTCTTCAGATACTATCTAAACCTCCTAAAGGACCCCTGGAGCCTCTTCAGAGACCATCTAAACCTCCTA
Organism: Scomber japonicus; assembly: GCF_027409825.1. Classification (NCBI taxonomy): domain Eukaryota; kingdom Metazoa; phylum Chordata; class Actinopteri; order Scombriformes; family Scombridae; genus Scomber; species Scomber japonicus. The sequence continues at coordinate 26,220,811 of NC_070599.1, read as the reverse complement.
AAGGACTCTGGAACCTCTTCAGAGACCATCTAAACCTCCTAAAGGACTCTGGAGCCTCTTCAGAGACTATCTAAACCTCCTAAAGGACTCTGGAGCCTCTTCAGATACTATCTAAACCTCCTAAAAGGACTCTGGAGCCTCTTCAGAGACCATCTAAACCTCCTAAAGGACTCTGGAGCCTCTTCAGAGACTATCTAAACCTCCTAAAGGACTATGGAGCCTCTTCAGATACTATCTAAACCTCCTAAAGGACCCCTGGAGCCTCTTCAAGGACCATCCAAGCCCCATCAACAACCATCAGAGACCCTCAAACATCTTCATGGATGCTTAGATCTCCTTGTAGGACTAAAGAAACGTCTTCATGGCCTTTAAATTCCCAAAAAGGACCCATGGAATTTCCTAAATGACCCCTCTGGAGGGTCATTCCTCAAGGGCCATTTAAGCATGAACCCACCTCAAGGACTGCAGAGGTAGCCTAAGGATGCTTAGAAACCCCTCTAGGACCTCTAGTGCCTCCTTAAGGGTCCCAGAAACTACCTCACAGCCGCTTTAAATATCTTGAACTTCCACAATCACCATTCAAGCCCCGTTAAAAAGGAGCTCAATGACAATTTAAGCTACTTCCTGCACCCCTGACTCCACCTCAAGGACTCCAGCAACCTCTCCACAACCACTTTAAATACCTTGAACCCTCTCAATGACCATTTAAGCATCTTCTGGGAGCCTGGAACCACCTCAAGGACTCTGAAATCCTCTTCAGTAACTCATAGAACCCATTGAATCTCCACAATGACCATTTGCAACACCTTAAAAGGAGCTCAATGACAACTTAAGCTACTTTAGACGCCCTTGAACCGACCTCATGGACTGCAGAGGTAGCCTAAGGATGCTTAGAAATCCCTCTAGGCCCTCCAGTGCTTCCTTAAGGTTCCCAGAAACCTCTTAAATGCCTTGAACCTTCTCAATGACCATTTAAGCTACTGTTGGGAGCCCTGGAACCACCTCGAATACTCTGAAATCTTCTTGAATTACTCCAAGATCCCTCTGGACCTCCACAATGACCATTTGAGACCCCTTAAAAGGAGCTCAATGACAATTTAAGCTATTTTACATGCCTATGAATCCACCTGAAAGACTCCAGAGGAAGCTTAAGGATGCCTAGAAGGCCCTAGGCCCTCCAGTGCCTCCTTAAGAGACCCAGAAACCTCTTCACATCCCCTTTAAATACCTTGAACCACCCCAATGACCATTTAAGCATCTTCTGGAAGCCCTGGAACCACCTCTGAACCTTCACAATGACCATTTTAAACCCTTTAAAAGGAGCTCAATGGATGCTTAGAAACCCCTCTAGGCCCTCTAGAGCCTCCTTAAGAGACCTTAAGGGTCCCAGAAACCTCTTCACATGCCTTGAACCTCCACAATGACACTTTGAGACCCCTTAAAGGAGCTCAATGACAATTTAAGCTACTTCATGCACCCCTGAATCCCCCCCCAAGTTGCTCTAGAGCCTCCTTAAGAGACCCAGAAACCACCTTAAGGGTCCCAGAAACCTCTTCACATGCCCTTTAAATGCCTTGAATCCCCTAAATGACCATTTAAGCTACTTCACGCACCCCTGACTCCACCTCAAAGACTCTCTGACCTCTCAAACATCCCCAGAGCTCCAGAACCAGCAAAGAGCTTCTGGAAACCTCCTGCAGAACCTCCCCAACCTGCTCTTTGTGCTCACATGTAGGAAATAACTCACCTTTGTCTTGGAAGTCCTCTGCAGAGGTGGGAGGGGCTTCCTGCTCCGATGCATCTGGTCCGGTCTCAGAGAAAGACTCCACCAGTTCTCCATCCATGTGAATATCAACCTGCAGAGACGTGACTCATGTTTTTAAACCGACCAACGCCTCGAAAGCACTACTTTTATTTCCTCTTTTCATCATCGGAGCTTCCTTATTTCTGGTTCCACTAATCGTTGAACGGGTGCAGACGTTGAGGGATTTTGGTTGATCAGGTTTCGGGTCATGACTGTTTGATACTTCTGACCAAAACTAATGATGCAACTAATCAAACAGGATTAAAAAACATGATTCCTGACTTCTGCTTGACCTGACTGTGTCTCAATAAAGTTCCTTCTTTGTGGAAATTTCTTCATTTAATCAAAAAAATGTGACAACTCAGCAGTTTTTCTTCTTTTTCAGTTTTTCTTCTTTTTCTGTTCTTTTTTTTGGTGTAATAGAAATTTCACAACTCACCTTCAGCTCAGATTTGGGTTGCAAGAAGAAAAACGGCTTCAGGACCGGAGACCTTTAAAAAAAAACACGAGACCCCCAAGACAGAAGATTAGTTATAAATGACAGAAATACGTTTGACCACTTTGAAGAGACTCAACAAATGTATTTATGTCTATTTTTATATTTATATTTTATTTTATATTCAATTTTCAGTGTTCAATAAACAACCTGATCATATTCAGAGTTATTAAATAATTCATTCTCAATCAGAATATCAATAAATACAGATGCAAATAATCAATAAATAACTTAAATTAATTAATAAATAAATAAATAAAAAATATATATAAAATAATACTATAAAATAATAAAATAGAATATACTATAATATAAAATAAAAAAATATAATATAAATTAATAAAATAAAATATAATATAAAATCATATAATAAAATATAATATAATATAAAATAATAAAATGAAATATAACATAAAATATAATATAAAATAATAAAAAAATATATAATATAAAATAAAATAAAATATAATATAAAATAATAAAATAAAATAAAATATAACAAAATAAAATAAAATATAAAATAAAATAATATAAATTAAAATAAAATATATAATCAGACTACAGAGAGAAAGCATTGCTGTTATTGTATCATGTTTAACTTCTCTCATCTTCTTTTTATTCTGTGCTTTAATGTATTTATTAAACGGCTGAACGAGGAGTTAAAAAACATCGTAAGTGGGAATCAAACCCGTGTGCACTCACACTCGGGGCCGACCGCCCACGATGCCGGTGAGTCCAGGAGCTGAAAACGACAGAAGAAAAGAAAGAAAAGAGAGAAAAGTTGTTTTTTTACAGTTTAGCTTCCTGTGATACTTTCAGTTCAACATGAGACAGCAGCAGGAGTCACACGGAGTTCATGTGTGTGTGTGTGGGAGTGTGTGTGTGTGTGTGTGTGTGTGTGTGT
>NC_070599.1:26210107-26212607 GCF_027409825.1 Scomber japonicus | reverse complement strand
GGTGCATGCTGGGAAAAATAAAAACACGGATTCTACTTATATGGGCATGAGGCGGAGCCATGGGCGGAACAGGGAGGTTGCTATGGTTACGAGGGCTGGATCTCGAGGACATTGGTCAATCAACCTGTCAATCAGGACGTAGCCACGCCCTAATGCATACCCTGCTTTATCATCACATATAAAATCAGGGAGGCCAAAATGTCCCAAATGAACATCATACTGCATTGAAGAAGGCTTTAAACTAGCGATTGAGACCATAAACACATTTTGAAAACGTTTACTGAGGTTAGAAATCAAGTGAGAAGTTGGTGAATTCTCCATTGACTTGTATAGAGACGGTCGCCCCCTGGTGGCCTTTTGATAGAATGCAGCTCTAAGTTACTTCCTGGTTGGCCTCATTTCAGAGGACCAGAACTCCCCGCCTGGTTGTATTATATTAAAAGAGGCTGTGAAATAATTAAATATAGTTATTATAGCATTGATAAAACAACTAATTTAATGATGGCTTAAGCCATTTACCCAGTACTTTACATCGATATGGGAATTTTTTAACTTCCTAATAATCGGTTTAATCCGATGAAATCACAAGAAAAACAACTTTGCAGACGAAGAGATTTGTGCTTTTATTTTGCTTTAACCCTCCTGTTGTCCTCGAGTCAAGGAAGGAAGGGAGGAGGGAGGAAGAAGGAAGGGAGGGAGGGAGGAAGGAAGGATGGAAGGGAGGAGGGACGGAGGAAAGGAAGGAAGGATGGAAGGGAGGGAGGAAGGAAGGATGGAAGGGAGGAGGGACGGAGGAAAGGAAGGAAGGATGGAAGGGAGGGAGGAAGGAAGGATGGAAGGGAGGAGGGATGGAGGAAGGAAGGAAGTATGGAACGCAGGGAGGGAGGAAGGAAGGACAGGAAGGAGGAAAGAAGGAGGAAGGAAGGGAGGAAAGGAAAGAAGGAAGGGAGGAAAAGAAGAAGGAAGGAAGGACATGAAAGAAGGAAGGAAGGAAGGAAGGAGGAAGGGAGGAAAGAAGGAAGGAAAGGAGGGAAGGAGGAAGGAAGGAAGGAAGGAAAGGAGGGAGGAAGAAGGAAGGAAGGAGGAAGGGAGGAAGGAAGGAAGGAAAGGAGTAAGGAGGGAGGGACTAAAAGAGGAAGGAAGTAAGGAGAGAAGGAAGGGAGGAAGGAAGGAAGGAAGGAAGGAGAGGAGGAAGGAAGGAAGGAAGGAGAGGAGGGAGGGAGGAAGGGAGGAAGGAAGGAAGGAGAGGAGGGAGGAAAGAAGGAAAGGAGTAAGGAGGAAGGGAGGAAGGAAGGGAACATTTCTTTCTCTCACACTCTCAGATATACGTTGGCTGAGAGAACTGGGTCACGGTCGGCGGTTCTGCTGAGTGTCGAAACTCTCAGGAATTTAAAGTGTATACATAAAATATATCATCTGGCAGCGGAGAGAAAAAAAAAACAACTTTCTCCTCGAATCAATTAATTAAAAAAAAAAAACCCCGACGTGAACGAAGAGGAGAGGAGGGGAGAGGAGGAGAGGAGGAGAGAAGTCGTTATCGGTGGAGGAGAGTTCGGAGAAGGTTCAACGCCGGAGTTTGATGGATTCATGTTTAGCTTCAAAAACACACAACACAATCAAAAGTGAATCATTAATGGAAGAGGAGGAGGAGGAGGAGGAGGAGGATGAGGAAGAGAGAGAGGATGAGGAGGACGAGGAAGAGAGAGAGGAGGAAGAGAGAGAGGATGAGGAGGTGGGGGAGTGGGGAGGGGGAAGAGGAAGAGGAGGACAGTAAGGAGAGGAGGAGGAGGAGGACAGTAAGCAGAGGAGGAAGAGGAAGAGGACAGTAAGCAGAGGAGGAAGAGGAGGAAGAGGAGGAGAGAAGGAGAGGAGGAAGAGGAGGAGAGGAGGAAGAGGAGGAAGAGGAGCAAGAGGAGGAGGAGGTTGAGGAAGAGGATGAAGAGGAGAGGAGGCAGAAGAGGAGGAGGAGAAAGTGGAGGAGAGGAGGAGGAGGAAAGTAAGGAGAGAAGGAGGAGGAAGAGGAGGGTGAGGAGGAGGAGGAAAGGAGGAAGACAGTAAGGAGAGGAGTTGAGCTGGAGGGGGGTAAGGAGGAGGAGGAAGAGAAGGAGAAGGATGACGAGGCGGAGGATGAGGAGGAAGAGGAGGTGGGGGGGTGAGAAGGTGGAGTAGGAGGAGGGGGAGGTGACAGTGAGGAGGAAGAAGAGGAGGAGGGTGAGGAGGATGAAGAGGAGGGTGAGGAGGAAGAGGATGAGGTGGACAGTAAGGAGAGGAGTAGAGGAGAGGAGGATTAGGAGGAGGAGGAAAAGGAGGAGAGGAAGAGGAGGAGGAGACGGAGAGGAGGAGGAAGAGGAGGGTGAGGAGGAGGAGGAGAGGATGAAGAGTATGAGGAGGAGGTGGACAGTAAGGAGAGGAGTAGAGGAGAGGAGGAAGAGGAGAGGGGAGGAGAAGGAGGTGGACAGTAAGGAGAGGAGGAGAGGACACTAAGGGGAGGAGGAGGAGG